>NW_012133810.1:0-264623 GCF_000403515.1 Pseudozyma hubeiensis SY62 | reverse complement strand
ACCCTAACCCTAACCCTAACCCTAACCCTAACCCTAACCCTAACCCTAACCCTAACCCTGCAGCAGCAAACATGTGTAGACAGCCGTGAACAAGATTCGTTTGAATCTCCGCTTCGCCTGTGTTGTGCTTTGTCGATCCTTGATCTGTTGATGCCGAGTTTGGCACCGCGCCACAATGTCGGGGCTCCAATCCGCGGCCTTGTTGGAAGTTCGGTAATAAAAGCGAGGAACACTGTTCGGTACAACGACGCCTTTAGAAGTCCGCCTTCGGCTGTTCGCTTCCCGAATCTCGTCTGTTGCTGTGTGCACGTGGTCAAAGACTCCACATTTCCTCGTAGAAGGCTGTCGCTTCGACTCGCCAAGCCGGGGAAACCCAATCGTGACCCTGCAGTAGAAATGCGAGCCGAAGGGCCAGCCGAATGTACGTCGCTTCCAAAGCGAGGCCGGAAGACACCAAGAACGAGCAGGAGATGGACAAATGCGACGGCAGGTCCCATGCGCTTGAGGCTCGGTCATATCTAGCGTGACAAGCGGCTCGCAACGTGTTGACTCCCAGAGGCGAACAGGCGCGGCTTTCCATTTGCGCTGTCGATCCCCCGCCTTCCATTTGAGACGAGACCTTATGCCCCCCTTGTCGGTCCACGGCGGATGCATCGAGCCTCCCTGGCGAACATATAAGCACGCCTTGCGCTTCCACAGTCGGCCCCCCGCTACGTTATCGCCACAAAGCCGTTGCCACTCCGCTATTGCCTCTTATTCATCTCAATCGAGTCACTGATCAAAACAATGCATCGACACAAAACATCCCTACTGCTTTGGTGCGCACTCGCACTTCAGCTAGGCGGCCAAGTCGCCCTCGGCGGCTCCGTGATGCCTTCCACGGAGGAATTGCTCAAGCGACAGATAGGCGGGCAGTCCATCCCAACGATCCCGGTATGCATTCCTCCTGAGGTGACATCTCCTTTGACCGGCAGCTACCCAAAGTCGGCGGTAACCACGGTGCAGACTGGCACGAACTGCGGTCCATACGGTGACCCGCCTGCTCAAGTGCTCGACAATCTGGAGTCGCCGAATGGCCTGCAGGACTACTTGCAAATCTGCCACGGCGAAATCATCACCATGACGGACAAAGGTGGCGACAAGCGAGCGGTGTGCTTCTACGCGAACCCAAAGTCGACCGAGGCCAAACCACTGCCACTGCTTGTGTATCTGCACCCTTCGCTGGCAGGCACGACGGTCACGTTCCCACTGACCGGGATCGACGGGGTACGCGACACGCAGTCGCTCAACAATGAGGATGCGGATCGTCTCGGATTCTCGTACATCCTACCAGCGGGCAGGAACACGGTGCACCAGTATCCCTTCCCAGACGACAAGGGGCTGGGATGGGACAACTGGTACCGCAACGTTGACCGCTCATCACCCGATCTCAACATCGACGTTGACTTTATCGACAAGACCATCGCCTACGCCAAAAGTCACGTTGCAGTCGATAAGCGTCGAGTGTTCCTCACAGGATGGTCAAACGGTGCCTCCATGGCCGAATTGTACGCCGCACAGACGGATGGGATCGCATCAGCCGCCGTGTACTCTGCTCCAGACCCGTATCGCGACTCGCAAGACCCTTGCACGCAGGTGCCGTACCCCAAGTATGCTACGCCTATTCGCGATGTGCACAACTACTGCGACATTCTTGGCATCTGCACGACGGGCAAGTACTACAACGATGATCTCAAGAAACGATATCCTTCGCTGCAAAAGAGTCTGGTGGTGATCGATGTGCTTACCACGGCGGTCAAGAGCCAAGACGCCAACGCGCAGTGCGATCCGGCTTGCCAAGGTGCGTGCGGGATTACGACGGGTACGTTGGCGCACACCCGTTGGCCGGTAGCGCGCAACACCGATACCTTCTTTTCGTTCATGCGAGACCACCCTCTGCCCAAGTCCGGTACTTGGGGAGCCCCTTGATAAAGCTCGTTGAAGGGGGGTTTTTTGGTTTCTCTTTTGCCTTTTGCTTCTTTTATCTCGATCCTCCTGAACGGCATACTTCTGAATGCCTCTCTTCTCACACCGTGTCACCATACACGCTGTGACCACTCGGCTGGATAATTTGTCCATTTAGAATGTTTGTAGGATACAAATACATGAGTGGATGATGCAAGATCACGTGCGTTGCTTTTTGGTCTTGGACGTTGCTGTCTTGGATGCGATGAGGGAAGGAAGCTGATCGTCGTTCGATGGAGACTTGCGCTTCTTGGCGCCCGCATCTCCGCTTTCCGGCTGAGGTGACGATGCGAGCGGGAGCGAAGCTTCTACGACGGTGTCAGACGAAGACGGCGGTACAACGGCAACGGGATGTGAAACGACGCCTCGATATGTTTTGCGTGTCTGTGAGCGAAGGATGAGACTTCTGCAATTGTTCGAGATGGCGTCTCTGGCAGCGGAAGGATTGAGACCAAAGATGGCACCCAAGTTGATGACGTCGTAGGGCGCCCTCAGGGACAGAACTTGGGTAGCACCCGAGGAGAAAAAGACGCCTTTGCCGTTCGTGACGCGAAGTAGGTCCCTTGCACCGCTGATGAGATTCCTCCTCGCCTTTGTCGCGTCGTCAGAAACTGCTTGTGAATAGGTGATCTCGAACTGAACGCCATTCTCGAGGGCCGCGTTGACAGTAGAGCGCTTGAGGAAGAAGGGGAGTCGAGGCTGCGCACCAAAATCGAGTGAGATGATGTCAATGCTGAAAGGTTTCAGCTCGGAGAGCGTTAAGCAGGCGTGTTGGAAAGCGGCCTCGGTGGTGGGTCGAACAGCGAGTAGGTCGTAGCTTTGCAGCGCGGTTGCGTTGTTGGTGACCCAGCCGCTTCCAGACTTTGCCATTGATTGATCATCGAGCACGAGTGTGAGCCGACTCAGTTGTGTGAGCCCGGACGAGTCACCAACAGGGGCCGCTTTGGCTTTGCCTTTTGCGTTGGATCGTGTACGAGGATCGAGCTCGGGGAACGGCGGATTCGGTCGACCGTCTCGGAGGGGTGCCATGGTGTTCGGATGGTGGGCAGGGTCGTACCGGGAATGCACGATGTGATTGAAGGCAACGTAAGCATACCTCAGATGGTCGAGCTCGAGTGCAACCTGCGCTAGCAGCAAAGCATCGTTCTCGCGCAAAGCGGCGAGGGGTTTGGTGGAAGGTGAATCCGACGTGGACGACGAGCCTGCCGGTTGCTGGTGCTGCTGTTGTTGTTGCTGTTTTGCTTTCTTCTTGGAGGCTTGCGCTTGGGATGCAGAGCCGGTAGAAGAGGAGGTGCCAGCTCCGACCGCCTGGGGCCAGGGTACGTTGAGGTCGTAGAACATGCTGCGATGCTACTACGCCTGCTGATGGCTCATGCTCGGATGAGAGAGGAGTGAGCGAGCGGAAGATGGTGTCTGTCGAGGAGTGCGAAAGTCAATATTACGAGCTTCGCAAAAAGTTGTAGCCAATCTGCGGAACTCGGAGACGTCAATTTTTTGTCCACCAACATTTGTGCAAGAAGAAGGTCTCACATGCAGTTACAAGGCGTGGATGCCTACAGGACGACGTGCTTGGCTAATTCGTTTCAGAGACAAGTAGATAAGCAAGATCACAGTCGGGAGTAGATAGGGAGAAAGATGAATTGGGTATATCAACATGTGGGGACACAGTGGTGGTGGGGAAGACTGATCGCACCGCGGGAGGGATCGTGGACCGGAACGACACCGTTGAGATCGAGCGGAAACGATCTTGAAGCCACTGGTTTCGAGCTCGGAGGCCGTCAGGGCTGAGAAAGCAACAGATGCTGACGAGATTCGACAATTTGTTCTGGATACGACAGCGCAACAGAGCGATGCGGTGGAGAGTGTTCGAAAGCACGACTACCACTCGAGCAGAGTGATGACCGTACTGATTGCCACAATGGCAGCAAAGAAACTGATTCCGAAAGCGGTAAGAGAGAGCATGCTGGTCGTAGAGCTTGACTGAGCAGCCGAGTCACAATGTTCCTTGTGGTGATGCTTTGCTGGCGGATGCGAAGGTGCGATGGTGACGGCGAGCGAGAGAGGTGGCGATGCGGAATGCGGGGAAAGGACGATGCTGTGATTGGTGGTTTGTTAGAGCTTGACAGCCGCACAGCTTGCTTAGTCACGCTGAGATTATGCACCGCGAATCATTCCAGATTTCACGCGCTACTGTATCCAATCGTGGCAGCCGCATCTGTCAAAAAAAAATGGACAGACTTCATGCGAGCATACCCCACACGGCAGCGCCTTATTCTCCGACCATCGGAGGAAGAAGCAAGCGCAACTCCGCTACTTTGCAACTGCTTAGCAGCAGCGCTCTTCGTACGCTTGCCACAAAGGTCGTCGATGCGTTGACGAGCTGGCTGAAAGGCTCTCAATCGTTGAGCGCGCATGCATCGTCTAGCTGCATATATGGTTGCCGCTGCACCCCAACACTTACAGCGACACCAAGTGAAAGTCTACGATGCTCTACACCGAGAGCGTAGTCTGTTCCTTGCGATTTGAAAGGCCTTGAATACGAACGAGCCATGTCCGATCATGCTCTCAAGGTGCTTCCCTGTCTGTCTGTCTGTGTGTCTGTCTGATACCTCGGTACGAATCGCCACTGCTGCAAAGTGGACAGCGTAAATTTGGTGTGGACACGAAAGCCAGACTGCCGCAAGCGAGTCGGTGCTCAACCATTGGATCCACTAGAACACACCGCTCGCTTGCCTGAGACCCTTGTGACACTCCAGGTTCCAGTGGCGCTCTAATTACCCTCGGTGCGGCTCCCAAACACATGCAGGACCCTGAGAACGGTCATTTCACACGAAAAGCACTCATGCGGCTGCCGCTCTGTTTGCTCCACCCTTTCAGGCTTGTAGCGAGCATCAGCATCCATCCACATGCCCAAGTGACAAGCGCCGACATCTTCTGACTGAACACATGCCACCAATCGGCGAATTCTACTCTGCGCTCCCCCCCTCACCTTTTACGTCTCCGCTGCCTTCCTCCGCCTCGTTCGCCACAAGAGTATATATAGATCCAGCCACTACTTTCCCTTCCATCCACCAGCTTCCCCGCCATCTTGCATTGTCGTCAACATCCACGACGTCCACATCCGCAGCTATGACAGCGACAACTACCACCGACTCGAAGGGCTTGACCCAGTTCAAGGAACCCTTCACCTTCGACTCGCTCCTACGCATCCTCAACAAGGTGCCCTTCTCCACTCCCTTCCTCGGCCTGCTCCCCGTGCTCGCTGTGTACTACCATAAACACAAAAACCCTTCCCTTGCGCTCCCCACCTCGGCTACCGACGCTTTGCCACTCGTGCGATCGCTCCTCTTCACCCAGTACAAGTGGACCGGCTACATCTGGATCTTCATCCTCGTCCGAACCATCAACCGCGCCATCAACCGCTACGTGCGAAACCACACCGAGTGGAGACGTGATCCCATCGACTACACCAAAGACATCGTCGTCATCACCGGCGGTTCTCAAGGTATCGGCAAGGAGATCGTTCAGCTTCTCAGCCACAAGAAGCGAGCCCATATTGCCGTACTCGACATGGCTCCTCCCGCATACATCAAGGCTCCCGCTGGAGCACCCGAGATTCTCTACTTCAAGACCGACGTCAGCAACCGTGAGCAAGTCGCCGAAGTGGGCGCCAAGATTCGAGCCGCCTTTGGTGGCAAGAAGGTCGGCGTCCTCATCAACTGCGCCGGTGTCGCTTCCGGAAACGCCATTCTCGACGTCGACCTCGACTCGGCTGCTCGATTGTGGCGCATCAACACCCTCTCCAACTGGATCACCGCCAAGGAATTCGCTCCCGACATGATCGCTCGCAACCACGGTCACGTCGTCACTGTCTCTTCCGCAGGAGCCTATGCCACTCTTCCTTCCATGTCCGAGTACGCCACTTCCAAAGCCGCCGCGCTTGCGTTCCACGAATGTCTTGCCATCGAATTCCGCACTCGCTACAATGCTCCTCGCGTTCGAACCACTCTCGTCGCGCCCACCAAAGTCCGTACCGCTCTCGGTGACGGAATGGAAGACCACGCCGATCCGTTCTTCACTCCTGTCCTCGAACCCGTCCAGGTCGCAGAAAAGGTCGTTTGGACCCTCGACTCGGGTCTCTCTCAGCACCTGATGCTTCCCGGTTTCGCCAATCTCCTGCCTTGGATCCGTGCCTTGCCCGACTGGTTCCGTCGTCTCTTGGCCATTTTGGACAACAGCGACAACACGGTCACCGAAAAGAGCATGTCAAGAGCAATGAAGAACGGTTACGGAAGCAACTGGGAAGGCGCCGACAAGGAGCTCTACGATCGTAGGAAGAAGCTCATGGAAGCTGCCAAAGGAGCAAAGTGATCCCAACGCAACTGGCCCCTTGACTCTTGCTGTTCTCCGCTTGCACTAATGTGGTTCCGACTCTATTGTAATACTCGCTGCTCATAGACTTTTTTAATCTCAAATGTGACACACATCGATGCTGGCGCTTCCTGTGCGTGCATCCCTGTCTCCTTTCCTTCCCTTCTATGACCATGCGGAAAGTGATTGTGTCACAATGTGAGACTCTGATCATTCATCGGACGAACGCAAACGAGGAACAGGCGAGACCAAAACACGTATTTCAATTGTGTTTGCTTTGTCGTTTGATTGTGTGAGATGAAAGAGCAGATCCGTATCTAGATGTTGCCATCATGTATCGACTTTGAACTTGAAACGTGAAGTCCGCTCAGCGTCCACCTTTCTTCTTCTTCTTCTTCCCGCCACCCGACGTGCTGATCACAGGCGCTGCCACAGTCTCTGTAGTCACAGCATTGCTCTCCGTCACGAGAGCTGTTGGCGAACTGTCGCCAGTGTGCGTCTCCTTGCTGCCTTCACAGAGCATGCCCGAGCCTGCGCTTGCCTGACTCCCACTATCTCCGCCGTCCGAGTTCGAAGCACTGCTGTCACGTACCCCCTTGGCTTCCGTCCGGCTGTCGGCTGTGGTTGTCAAACCACTGCTCTGGCTTAACAAACTCGATCGCGTGGACCCTCCGGCAGGGAGAGCATACACCAGCTCCTTGGTCGAGATCAACTTGGATGTTGCATCCCGAGTTGTTGAAAGGCTTGGTCTCGGCTGCTCAGCAGTGACGTCGTCCGAATCCACCTCGAACACGCCCATGGTGAAATCGTCGTCTGCGCTGCTGCTGCCGTTGGACTGATCGACCTTGCCGACGCCGCCAAGCCCTGCGTCCATCACATCGAAGAGCGGAGCTGCAGGGGCTGTCGGGCTGCGGCTGGCCTCTATGGCGTCCCAGTCACACTCGTCAGGGTCTGCTGCTGCGTCTTCGGCCTCGCTGAAGCGTGTTGAGGGGGTTTCGGCCGAGCTGGGCTGTGAACCTCGCAATGGTTGATCGTTGCGCAACGCTGAGAGCATCGACAGATCGGAGCGGTTGGATCCAGATTCAGCATTTCGTTCGCTGCCGTCTATGCGAAACCGATGGCGTCTCGAACGGTCCGAGTCTAAATCTTCGCCGAGCAGATCCACATCTTCCTCGCCGTCAAACGAGATCGAAGCCGTGTTCCGAGACAGGGGATCCGGGCCACCTTGTGCGGCTGCCGATCCAGGTGTCGCACCTGTGCGTCGTCTGGCCATGTCGACGCCACGTCCAAGCTCCTTACCAGCGCGGTAGATGCCACCTAGCCCACCGGCCACAATGCGGATGGGAATGCTGCTGCCTGTCGTCCATCCGGCCGAACGGGCACGCTGCCCCTGTGGAAAGCTGGGGATATGTGCTGACGCGCTGCGTGGTCGCAGTTGCTCGGGGCTGAACGATGTCTGGTTGAGCGCGCCCGCCAAGCTGTCGTCGAACGAGCTGCTTTCTTCCGCTGAAGGCTCACGTGAGACGATGCGTGCGGTGCGACGAACCTGAATCGGCCGCGAGCCGCGACGCTGAATACTACGCAGAGACGCTGCTTCCGGCGTCAAAGCAGACGCGGCTTTGACGTTGCGCATTCGGGCATGGAAGAACGTCTGGCGAGATAAGAAGATAGATGACGGCAGCATGGCAGGCGATTGGCTGTAGGTCTCGATCTCGGCTTTGGCTACTGATTCAAAGGGCTTTGCAAGCGAATCCTGGGATCGAAGCAGAAGTCGTGATGTGGCCGAGGAATCCGCGAGCGTGGCTACGTTGAGCTCAGTGACGGCTCCAGCTTGGGGAGCGAGGTGCTCCCACGTGGCCACTCGCACGCAGTCAGCGTGCAGACGTGGAGCTGACTGCTGATGAAGGATGCCCTGGCCGGCTTTTCTCATCATCTGAGAGAGTCCGGATGTTCGTGGCGATGTGGCAGCATCAAGGCGATGTGTCGAGTCCACCCCTTCTTCGCTTGTCTTGCCGAGGCCGTGCACCTGTGCCTGTGTGCTCCAGCATCGGATAGCATGAAGCGTCACACTGACAGAGCGTGTGTCGACAGTCAGCAGTTCGAAAGGCAAGCTCGAATCCGCGTCGTGGCGAGAAGCTCGCGACGTTGAGTTGAGCAGCATGAAAGATGGAGGCGGATGGGTGATCTGCGAGTCGGTCGGATTGGAGGCGTCGAAGTCTTTACCCGTCCGGCTGGACGGTCGAAGTGCGACTTCCTGCGACAAATGTTGAGGCAGCGAGGGCCGGGCGGAGCGCGCGAGGCTGGATAGCGAGAGACCGAACGGCTGAAGCGCCAAAGGGTTACGGATCTTTGCTTGCACGTGATTGGCAATGGAAGGAACGCCGCCAAACGGATTGACCGCGTAGACATGTACGGTCCCGCTGTGTGTGCCAACAGCGATCCACTGAGAATCAGGAGACCACTGTGCATTGACGACATCGGCCGTTGTGATGCCACGCATCAGCTTGTACCGATGGAGAACGGCCGGCATGGAGGACGGAGTTGCCGGGATACCAAATGTGCCCGAGAGCGGCAGCTCGAATACATGAAACGCGTGGCCAAGCGCATCAGCGGTGAGGAGCATTCGTCCGCAAGGGCTGAACGAGACCAAGGTGACGGCATGATAGGAGGGTGCAAAGGTGCAGATGGTGCGTGCGTCGGATCTTAGGTCAACTACGCGAACACAAGCAGATTGCAGAGAGCTTGAGCCACGCCCGGCATCAACGTCGACAGCCGCTGCGCCGCCCGTCGACAAGCGCTTAGCGCTACGCGCACCGTCGTCTGCGAGAAGCATGGGGGAGCTCGAGGCTGAAGAGGCGTGGCGTGGCAGGTTGGCAGGTGCATGAGGAGCTGATTGGGAGAGCAGACTGGGCTGCGGCGGCGAGAATGTATTGGCGTCTGGTGGACTGGCAGCTTGAGGCCAGTAGGAGCTTCCCCATTCGCCAAGCGTGCGGACGCCGTTGACGACGCCTCCGCGAAAGCGACGAGCTGCGTCACCGACGTGCGCCGAGGTGTCAAAGAGGTTGTCGCGCATTTCGCCGACGCGATCGGAAGCAACGGTGTGCGTGGCGGTCGAGGGGCGCGAAGGATCACGGTGCGCTGCGCCGGAGGTTTTGCGCGTGTCGGAACATATGGGCGAGAGGTGTTCGGAAGCTGAACAGCCAAAAGCAAGCAGGCGGTGGGACAGAGAAATAGGCGGGGCGCGATCGGTCGAAACAGACGAGACGTCGAGAATGGGAGGGCGCACGTATTGGAGACTTGTTGTCGACAGCACATGAATTGCGGCCGGAGCAGCAAAGGAGAGCACGACGAAGTGTTGGTTGCACTGAATTTGGACTTTGGGCCAGACGAGGTCGCGGCGTTGATCGAATTGGCTCGACACTGTGGGTGGAGGTCGAGAGGGAAGCTCAAGCTGCACAGAAGCCTGTACGTGGTGAGTTATGAGCGAGTAGACGAGCAAGCAAGGGACATGATCGGGTTCCTGAACGACGAGAAGGAGCTTGATATCGTTCATGTCTGCGGTGGGAGGTCGGATAAAGGCGGTGAGAAGGGTGGCAGTTGAAGCCGGGGATGCGGATCCGGAGCCGGAGCCGGAGCCGGAGCGATCGAGAAGCGTGTCTGCTGCGCTCGGCAGAAAGAGCAGCTCCGAGATGGTCCGGTGTTGGACCAGGAGCGCCTGAAGAGAGCCGTCGTCGAAGTACGAGATGAGCAAGGGAGAGCTCTTGGCCGAGCTCGATCTGATAGGGAGGCGGTCCCATCGCGACCAGAGCAGACGAGGCGCAGCAGCGCGATGCGAGTGCTGCGCAGAGTGAAGCGCAGCATCGATATGGCTTGGATCGGGGGAGGAACCGGCGTTGTGGAAAGCGTCGTAGATGGGCGAGACGGAGCCATCGGAGCGGAGAGGAGTGGCATGAGCTGCGGAAGGGGATAGCGGATTGTTTGTGTTGGAGTGAGCTGCGATGAGGTTCGAGATGCCGCGATTAGCGTGCTGAGAGATGGCCGAGATGGTGGAAGTGACCGATTCGATAGCAGACACGGGTTTGAGCGTGGATGCTACAAATACACGAGGAGCTGCCGAAGCTGAGGCGGAAGGTGGCGCGCCATCATCGTGACCTAGAGCGAGGGCGGGAGCAGAAAGAAGTGAAGGCTGACTCTGGGTTTCAACCGGCTCAGAGTCTGCGATGAGGTCTGGGGTGGGTGAAGGCGAGTCTAGAGTGGAGACGGCGGGTGAGGAAGCTGGGCCGCCGTCGTTACTGTTGTTGGTGCTGCTGTTGTTTTTCTTTTTCTGCTTTGACGAGGATGATTGATTAGCGTCATTGGAGCGAGGGCTCATGGATGTCGAGCTCGATGCGAGCTCTGGCCGAGGAGACGAGATAAAGAGACGAACACGGTGCGGACCGAGATTGCTAGCCAGCAGGTTTGAGGACAGGGCTTCCTCGGGTCAAATGGTACGCGAGAGTGCAGTTCAAGATGGAGATAGATTGAGCAAAATGGAGGGGAAGAGGGAGGGATCCGGGATACGATGTGTATGTGATGGATGACGCGTGATGAGGAGGTAAGCGGACGTGGTGCAGCTGGTGGGACGAAAGCGAGCGTGTGGAGTGACTTGATGAGGTGTTGCTGTTGTTGCCTGTGGTTGTGTTGTATTAGTGTGGTTTGTGTGCTCAGACTTGATGATGATAATGTTGGTGGTGTCTCGTGGATGGGTGAGGAGGAGGATGATGCGTGGTGCTCGATGCCTAGCGATAGGCGTCGAGCGTATATGCACAGCCTGCATGCTGCCATCCACCCCACCACACAAAACAAGCTCGAGCGGCACAATCTGACGCGACTCAGAGAGTGTGATTCGGTTGTGCGACTGGGCTGACACTGGGTTATCGCTGGCTGCCTGCAGATTGAACCCTGAACTTTTGGCGTTCGAGGCGACCGTGCCCTGTCCGACCCGCATCCCGGGTGACCCGATGCAGCCGACCTCTGAGTCACTTTGCGAGAGGCGAGCGCGTCACCTCTGCTGCTCGGTGGCTCAGTTGCGAGTAAGTTACCGCAAAGGGTCCAACATAACACTGCCAGAGTGCCAAGCGTGCGAGCTCTGGACTGACGCGTTTGTCCGTGTCAGGTGAAGGCGCATCAAGGGGCACCAGATCAGTCTCACCGGCGCTTGTCCTCCACATTTTCGTTGGTTGACGTTGGTCAAATCACAAAGTGAAAGCGCGGCCGCCCCGCATCCGACTACACTGTATGATGGCAACAACCCGGCTCCATCACCAATTCGCAGCAGCCGCCGTTTCGCACGACCCAAGTAGCAAGGTCGAGTCGGCGTGTCATACGAGTGTGTCTGTATCGATCGATTGGATAACTTGACCGAAGTCGGGATCGAGTTTCTTGAGCCGGCCGATGCAGCGCAGATCCGCGGAACGCGTGGAAGCGTCAGGGTCCTGCTGTGTCGCTGCATCGTACCAGACGACGTTGATTGAAAGCGAGATGAAAGCGAATTGAATGTGTCGAACCTCCTTTCCTTTCCATCTGGTTGGCTTCTACACTCTGCAGCATCACGTCGGACCTGCTCATAGTCTGCTCAGCATGACGACCACATCAGCGACAGCAGCGGCGTCCTCTTCCGTCGCAGACGAGAGGCTCCACGCCTGGAGTCTCCAGTACGTACGTTTGAAAGCCATCGTTCTCCTGATGCGCTCCCTCAATTCGCTTCGTCCACTCCTACATGGTTCACAACCACCGCTTCCTCACGCTTTCGAACGTCACATCGTAGACTTGCCATCACGCCAAAGCGGTCGCACCATCAAGGCTCACATCTACCGCAGCAAGCACGTTGCCCCATCTCCCGATGGCGTCGCTGCTCCCTTGCCTGTTCACGTCAGCTGGCACGGGTCTGGCTTCGTCCTGCCCAACCTCGGCGACGATCACGCCTACATCGTCCACCTTCTCCAAACACTCGGTCCCAATTGCATCCTGGTAGACGCCGACTACCGCAAAGCTCCCGAGCATCCCTTCCCTGCAGCCAGTCACGATGCCCAGGACGTTGTCAATTACATCCTCTCACAACCCAACGTGTACGACGCCGATCGCATCACCCTCGGCGGCTTTTCTGCAGGTGGCAACCTCGCCCTTGTCGTCGGCGCACAGCTCGGTCCACAACGCATCGCAGGTATCGCCGCACTATACCCTGCCGTCGACTTTACCGTAAAACCAGGCGACCGCAGCCTCCCCACAAAAGATCGTCCTGCCAGCGGCTTCCCCCTCCCGTCGTGGATGAGCAACGTCTTCCTCGATTCCTACTTTGTCCGTCAGGAGGACAAGCGTCATCCGCTTTGCAGCGTCTACTTCCTCGACGCTGCCCGGTTCCCGCCCCTCCTCCTCGCCTCCGGTCAGGTCGATTACCTCTGGCACGCCTCCAACAAGCTCGTTCGCAAACTCAAGGACGCAGGAAGGAACGACGCCCGCTTCATCAGTGTCGAAAAGGAAGGCCATGGATTCGACAAGCTTCCACGCGGTCCCGAATCTCGTCAACGGAGGGACTACGTCTACTCCGAATTCGCCAACTTTATCCGCGACTCGTGGTCACGCACATCTGCTCAACGGAAAGCTCAGCTCTAGACTGCATGGATCCTGTATCGCACATCGCTCGCTTGTAATGCGTACGTCTCAAGGTCGTTATAGAACAATCCATTGCATTCTCTGCCTACATATCTTGATCCGAGCCCGGTTGAGAGCGCCCTTGCTCCTGCTCATCCAGCTGCTGCGATGCCTGGCTCTGCCGCCTTCTCAACCCATCGCTGCTCCTCAAGTCTGCCTTCTCTCCCTCATCTACACCGTCTATATTGGCTCGATCCGTTTCTGCTCCCGTTTCGGCCTCAAGGGCATGGTCACCGCCCGCGTTCGTTCCTTGCTTGGAACGCCGTACCGGATTTCGCATGAAATGCATCCTCTCTCCAGAATTGAGCATCCTCGCTCCGATCCGAGCCGGTGTCGACTGCATCCACCCCTTCCTCGTATAGTTGATCGGCGACTCTTCACCTGTGAAAACGGCCAGATCGTACAGTAGAGCCCCGAACAGCGCACCTGCAAAACAGCCCGCTTGTGGACCGTAGATCCACCAGTAGTCGTTGTGAGTCCAAAGCTCTTTTCCATATCCAACCATGTACAAGAACAGTCTAGGTCCCAGATCTCGACTCGGAGAGATCGCGTAGCTCGTAGGCCATCCGAACGACATTCCGATCATCACCACCACGAAACCCAACACCAGCGCAGAGAGACCGTCCGAAGGTGGTGCGTTCGTCTCGTCACCCACCGCCAACACCATGGCCATCAGGATGCTCGTCGCCGCCACTTCGGTCCCGAACCCGGATGCCGAGGTGAAGACGAGTTGCGGCACAGTGACGAACAGCTTGCCCGTTCCGTGGTCACCGGAAAGCGTGCGGATGGCGCGTCCGCCCTCGTAGTGGTCAATCGCCGGTAGGTAGATACCGTACGTGATGGCGGCTCCCAAGATCGAGCCTAGCAGTTGAGCGCTCCAGTAGATGGGCACTTGGATCCACGGGAACCCTCGGAAAACGGCGAGCGCCATCGTGATCGCAGGGTTGCAGTGCGCACCGCTGCGTCCACCACTCAGATAGATCGTACTGGCAACCGCCAGTCCCCACGCCCAGTTCTGGTTCGGATAGGCTCCTGCGCTCGATCCCATCGACTGCGATAGCGTCACCTGACAGTCGACGGCTGTTCCTACCGTGATGAGCAGCATCGTCGCCAGCAATTCTGCCAGGAACTCGCGACCGTGATATCGCCACCTTGACCACGTGGTGGGAAACGCTAGACTGCCGTCTGGCAGCGTACCTTGGCCGCCCAGCCAGTTCTCGTCGTCTAGGAAAAGCGCATCCTGGTTTTCCTCGCTCTCAAAAGGCTGTCCGTCTCGACTTGCTGCACCGTGCGTGTCTGTCTCGCTTGACGAGAATGCAGTGTCGTCGCTGCTTCGACCCGCCGCTTCGCTTGCCATCCCCGCTTGAACAGGTTCCTGGTTCGTCTGATTCGCGCCCGCCTCACCCGGTCCATCTTTCCCAGCATGTCTTTCAGCTTGAGAGGGCATGCTCTTTGCCAGCCACCCACTCCTAGTATCACGAACACTCGAGCCTCCTTCACTCTCGCTCCTCCCTCCCACTGGTCTAGGCTCCATACGATCCTCTCCAGAGCTTCGTCCACCATGCAGACTATCCTTGCCATCAGTCGTCGAGGGCTTCCTCTCCAATCCTCGCATCTCGTCCAGTTCCCTGCCCTCATCAAAGTATCCTGCACCTCCACGCTCTTCGTTATGGCTAGCTTTTCTGCTCTGCGTACTCGGCTTCCTGACTCCCACGCCAGCAGCAGGCCCACCTGCAGCCCTACCCTTTGGCGTAGGTCTAGCACCAGAGAGCCCTGGATGCCGAGTTTGATCCATCGCCGATTTGTGTGATTCCTCTTTGGATCTCTTTCTCTCTTCGACTTCAGTGTGGAGCTGACTGGCGCCCTTGTGGCTCGGCTCGGATACGAGGACGTTGAACCCTTGAGATGGGAGGAAAGGCATGGACGAAGTTTTGATGTGCTTTGGCGAGGGAAAGGTGGGCAGCCCGCCTCCTTGAGCGGTCGGCGATTGGTGAGAGCTTATATCGTCGTCGATAGCGCTGCCTTGGGAAGCAGAGGAAGCTTCGGCGTGTTGAGCTTCATGCAGAAGCTGCTGTCGAGCGGTTGATAGCCGTAGTTGAGATTCCGAGGCTTTGTCTGTCACGGACTCGCTAGGCTGTTTTCCACGTGGTCTGAGGTCTTCATCCCGAGCGATAGGAGCTCTTGAAGTTTCGGCGGCCGTCGGACTGCTATAGGACGACTCGAACAGTGGTCGGGTCTGCGTCAACGCCGGTTGGCCCACACGATCGGGGACGCCTGTCGTCGGTAGCGGCTCCCCCTCTCGAATCGGAGGTAGCTCGCCCGCGCCTGTATTGGTGGAGGTTGTAGGGCTGACAGTCAGTTGCAGCGGATGTGTGCCGGCTTCGCCACTAGCATCGTATTCAGTCTCGGTGTCGCGTGCGAAATCGCGTCCATGAACAGTCTCGTTTGGTCCTCCCAGAGAGTCTGTCGTAGTAGACCGGGTTCCGTGTGTCAGTCGACCCAGTTGAGGCGGTGGAACAGCTTGTGCAGGCTTCTGTTTTGCCGAGGGCAGCCGCTTCACCCGAGGCAGAGTGCTTCCCAGACTCCACAGCGGACGCTTGGGCGCAGGCTCGGCGGATGTGATGGTCTGGTATCCTCTCACAGCCTGCGGAGCAGAACTGGACGGTATTGTCGGAGCCCCTGCACGTGATTGTAACGACGGTGGCGGCAGGCTCGACTGAGATGACAACGAGGCGTTTGTCGCTGAAGCATTGGCGCTCGAAGCTTGTGAAGGCTGTTGCACCATATTGGAAGGGCGCGATGCTGGCGCTTCTGATGCGATCGAAGGTGAGTGTCGAGGTGGTTGAGGACGTTGACATTCGTCGCTCTGATCGGCTCGCCCCTCAGGGCCGAAATGTATCGAGCCCGAATCGCTCATGTTTACAGTTCATGGGAGATGATGGAAGAAGGTAGGAGACGAAGGTGACAGCCAAGATTTCTGCTCCTCATCGCTTCCCCCTTCCGAGCTCTGTATATCGCAGCGCCGCATCTAGCGGCACGACACACAATCCCGTTCCGATGACCAGCACTATGCAGCCAAGCACATGTTCTTCCTTCGAGCTATTCGACCCTGATTCTTTGGCGAAAAAGAGGGCGCCTAAGGCCGAAGCGAAGCTTTGTCGGCCCTTTTTTTTTCTCTGTGCCGCGAGTGAATCATCATCATGCGTCTGGACGACGCCACTTTGTTATTTCGGCGCTATTGGATTGGAGAAAATGAAAGGTTTAGCCGATCTTTTTCCTACCGCGTGAGCGACACCTGCGGGATGATCCATTCGTTTTGCAAACACGATGGAAATCTTGACGCAAGGACCATGATGATCATGCGAAACTCAGATCCGACGATGCAAGGATGTCGCTCATTCAGCTGCAGCATTTCGTCTGGGGCCTCAATCGTACCGGAACCACAGCGATAACAGCTCAACATGGCCAGAGGCCGTATCCCTGGAATTGTCAAATCATCAAAGAGGTTTGAAAATGCACTCAGAAATTCAGGAACGAAAAAGCCAATCTCCTCAAGACCTGTTGAATCCTCAGTCACCACGGTGGGAACGACACAAATTACTGCGGGAAAACACTTTTGGATGATGTCGAGAGCAAACGATGTGTGTGTGTGTGTGTGTCTGTATGGTACATGAACAAGATGTGCAAGAACAACCTTTCTTTTTGTGAGTTTAGTCGATCGACTCCATGGCCGACTCACCGGCCACCTCCTCGGTGGCAGCCTCGGCCTTGTCGTCAGCGACGTCGGCGTCGATGCCAGTGTCGTCGATGGAGAGACCGAGCGAGATGAGCTTGTAGAGGCGGTTGGCAAAGTCGTGGGGCTGCTCCAGCGTGAAGCCAGAGGTGAGCAGCGCGGTCTCGTAGAGGAGCACGGTCAAGTCACGCACGGTGGTGTCGTTCTTGTCCTGGCTCGACTTGGCGGCGAGCTCCTTGACGATCGGGTTGGAAGGGTTGAGCTCGAGCGTCTTCTTGGCAGCCATATACTGCGACATGCTCGAGTCACGCAGAGCCTGCGCCTTCATGATGCGCTCCATGTTGGCGGACCAGCCAAAGGTGTTGGTGACCAGCACGCAGGGCGAGCCGACGATGCGGTTCGAGACGACGACCTTCTCGACCTTGTCGCCGAGGATCTCCTTGACGGTCTTGCAGAGGTCCTCGCAGTTCTTGGTGTCCTCCTCGCGCTGCTTCTTCTCCTCATCCGACTCCTCGAGCTCGAGACCCTCCTTGGAGACGCAGATGAGCTTCTTGCCCTCGAACTCCTTGAGCTGGGTGACGGCGTACTCGTCGATGGGGTCGACCATGAGGAGAACCTCGAGACCCTTCTTCTTCAAGCGCTCCAGGAAGGGCGAGTCGCGGATCGAGGCGAGCGATTCGCCGGTGAGGTAGAAGATCTGGTTGTTCTTGCCGTCCTGGGGCATGCGGGTGATGTAGTCCTTGAGAGAGGTCTGCTCCTCGCCCGACTTTGTCGAGTGGAAGCGGAGGAATTCGGCGAGCTTGGCGCGGTTGGTGGCGTCCTCGTGGATGCCGAGCTTGAGGTTCTTGCCAAAGGCCTCGTAGAACTTGGCAAAGTTGTCCTTGTCCTCGGCGATCTCGGAGATCATCTCGAGCGTCTTCTTGACAACGTTCTTGCGGATGACCTTGAGAATCTTGTTCTGCTGGAGAGTCTCACGCGAGATGTTGAGCGGCAGATCCTCCGAGTCGACGATACCCTTGACAAAGTTGAGGTACTCGGGGATGATGTCCTCGCAGTCGTCCATGATGAAGACGCGACGAACGTAGAGCTTGATGTTGTTGCGCTTCTTCTTGGTCTCGAAGAGGTCGAAGGGGGCACGCTTGGGGATGAAGAGGAGCGCCTTGAACTCGAGCTGACCCTCGACGGAGAAGTGCTTTACGGCGAGGTGGTCCTCCCAGTCGTTGGAGAGCGACTTGTAGAAGGCCGAGTACTCGTCTGCGGTGATCTGCTTGGGGTCGCGGGTCCAGAGGGGCTTAGTCTTGTTGAGCTCCTCCTGCTCGGTCTTGAGCTCCTTGACCTTCTTCTTGGGCTTGTCCTTCTTTGCGTCCTCGTCGTCGACCTCCTCGATCTTGGCCTTCTTCTCGTCGTCGTCGGCGGTCTCCTCCTCGGCCTCCTCGACCTCGGTCTCGACCTCCTTGGTGACGACGAGCTGGATGGGGTACGAGATGAACTCGGAGTGCTTCTTGACGATCTCGCGGATGCGCTTCTCCTCGAGGTATTCCATCTGGTCCTCCTTGAGGAAGAGACGCATCTCGGTACCGCGGCCGATGCTGGGGTTGACGGTGTCCTGGGTGATGGTGAAGGTGCCACCAGCGGCGGATTCCCAGATGTACTGCTCGTCGTCGTTGTGCTTGGTGATGACCTGCACCTTTTCGGCGACGAGGTAGGCCGAGTAGAAACCGACACCGAACTGACCGATCATGGAAATGTCGGCGCCGGAGGAGAGGGCCTCCATGAAGGCCTTTGTGCCGGACTTGGCGATGGTACCGATGTTGTTGACGAGGTCGGCCTTGGTCATACCGATACCAGTGTCGCGGATGATGAGGCACTTGTTCTCCTTGTCGGGAGTGATGCGGATGTAGTACTCGGGCTCTGCCTTGGTGTACTCGGGGTCGGTGAGGGCATTGTAGCGGACCTTGTCGAGGGCATCGGACGAGTTGGAGATGAGCTCACGGAGGAAGATCTCCTTGTTGGAGTAGAAGGTGTTGATGATCAGATCCAGAAGCTGGCTGATGTCGGCGGCC
Organism: Pseudozyma hubeiensis SY62; assembly: GCF_000403515.1. NCBI lineage: Eukaryota > Fungi > Basidiomycota > Ustilaginomycetes > Ustilaginales > Ustilaginaceae > Pseudozyma > Pseudozyma hubeiensis. The sequence goes on along the minus strand of NW_012133810.1, from coordinate 245,762 downwards.
TGTGAGAGAGCAAGACACGGAATGCACGTTGAGAATGGGTCAGTGATCGATGCTTAGGAGTGTGGCGGTTGGGACCGGCAGCAGAGGCAACGTCGATGACGGTGAGCGCCTAACGAGATGCTGCCGACGCGACGCTGGCGCTGACGAGCGAGGAGATACTTACGAAGCCGAAGGTCTCAGTGTTGCCGGACATGATTGGTATATCGTGATGCAACGTCTGGGGGGTATGTGCGGTGAGGGGAAGAGAAGAGGTGAGCTCGAGATGGGATTGGAATAAATGGCTTTGCGCAGCGGCTCAGCAGCAGCTCGGCAGCTCAGCAGGTTCAACTTGACAGGGCGAGTGTTGAGCGAAGTTCACGTACGCCTGAGCGCGCAGTCAAGAACCGTCTGGAAGAAAGTGTCCAGCCAAAAAAAGTGGGCGTGCGCGGAGATTCGAGAAGAAATTGGACGGCTGGGAAGCGCGCTTTGCTTGTTTCCATGTGGTTCTTTTGCGGCGACGTGTGGCCTCTCAAAGCAACGCTCTGCGCAGCCACCACGCCTTGTCATTTCAGACATGCTCACACGGTCGTCGGAAGCATTCCGAACAGAATCACACAGGCTTCTCTATAGAATGTCACCGAGGCATTTGGTACTGGCAAGGGAGCCATTGATAGTAATTGGCGGTTGCGAACCAGTCGGGACCTGAAGTCAGATAGATGTCCAACCGCCTCAAGGCGTAGGTAGCGCCAGTATCTTGCTACGCGTGGAATTCGATGGAAGGCTTACATAAGCTTTTGGTGCGGGTGTTCTTGCTGGGCCTTTGACTCTGAGAGTGATGTAGATGTAACAGTCATCCTTTTAAGATAAAGTTGTGTTAGACCCGCATCTACTCATCATTCGTATGACGTGCTCTCTGTGCAGACGGAGCCGAGATCGATCACCATTTTCTGGCAGGGTCGAGTGAGTCGATTTGGGATGGTGGGCAGCTGGTCAGTGTTGTTCAAGTCGGTTGAACGCCGCCTGTACTTGAGGGCACTGCAGAAGCAAAGACAGCGAGCGAGGTTCGAGTGACAGACAGCCAGCCAGCCGCTCACGAATCTGATTCCTCCACCCTGTCTGCCGTCGCTATCGTCTCCAACCATCACCTTCATCTTCATCTGCGCCCTTCTCGGCCTTTTGTCTTTGGCCCACTCTGCAGAACTGCATCAACGCGACAGCCGACATTCTTCCCTCGCACAGCTTAACCGCGATTCTCCCTTTGTGGTTGTGCGCGTTGCGTCTCACCGATCTCACGCATCTACCCTCCTTTTCACCGCAAACAGCCTTGACATTGTCTCGCTGCTCGACACGTCCATCTCATCGCTTCATCCGCGAAGAAGGACTCATGCTTCGCTTGTCCTCTAGCACCCCAACTCTCGCACCATCTGGTCAAGCTACACAGCGTTCTTGATCTTCTCCACCATCAATTCGAGCGGAACGACTGTATCATCACCTCCTCCTCCATCTGCACCACACCCTTCAAGCGGAACATGCAATCACCCCGCTCTTCTCACTCGCCCCTTTCAAATTCAGTATCGCAGCTTCTTCTTCACGCGCAATCACACGCGCCCCCATCTTGTCAGCCATCTCTTTCTCCTTCCCACCTTCCGCCTCTCTCTCATCACCATCACGTTCGCTACCGCCTTTGAAGCACGCGCCGCCATCTTCAACTTCCATCGCATCCCACCGCCAATAGACCCATAGCTACGCTCCACCTGCCCATCTCCTACCAAGGTCAAGCGGCGCTCTACTCTCACGATACATGTATCCCTCCCCGTCTCCTTCCCCGGCCCCTTCGCCTCCAGCATACCTATACCTCAACAACCACCACCATCAATCCGGCAGTCATGGCGGTGGTCCTCTCTCAGGTGCTGGTGGCCAAGCTGCGGGCCAAAACAACGGCTACAACGCCAACTTCACTCCCGTAGCAAGGTTCCCGATGCCCTCAGCCGCCTGGCCCCAACGTGCGCATCAGCACCCTCACCACTCGCACCAGCAGAACCCTTCGCTCTCTTCCTTGCCAGGTTCCATCGGTCATTCTAGCGCTGCATCCATCTCTGCCGGCGGTCCATCTTCTCCAGGCTATGCCAACCTCGGTGCTCACCACCACCACCATCACCATGGCGCTCATGGTCCATCCGGACTCTCCCACATGTCCTCGCCCGGAGGCATGCACTCTGGCCACTTGAGCTCCTCAGCCGGTCGCTCTGAAGCCGCTGCCGCAGCCGCTGCAGCGGCCGCAGCCTCTGGCTCGCCTCACTGGCAGCAGCAGATCGTCAAAGCAGAGATCTCACGTCAGTCCAACTCTCCGCACCACCATGCACGAGCCGCTGCCTTGGCGGCGCGATCCGCCACCAGCTCCGCCATCGCTATTCAGGACCCTACAAAGGGCATCGTGCCGCCTCAAGTGGCTGCCAACGGTCTCTTTGTCGCAAAGAAGGATCCCAGCGCTGCCAACGGTGGCGGAGCAGACGATGGAAAGGGAAGCGGTGCCGATGCTGCCACAGGCGCGACCAACGGCGCAACCTCATCCTCCTCCACCTCAGCTACTGGCGCCGCCGTCAAGGACAAGCAGACCTGGTCCACCATCGACATGGGCGGATTGGCGCTCAAGAACATCGCCAACGAGGTCTACCGCTACTCGTTCCTCACATCGCTCTTCATCAACCACAATGCGCTCACCACCATCTCTGCCGACATTGTCAAGCTTCGTCACCTCACCGTCCTGGATGCATCGGGCAACAAGCTCTCCTCGGTTCCACCAGAGCTCGGCATGCTCACCAGTCTGCGCGAGCTCTTCCTCTTCGACAACAACCTCTCCACGCTTCCACCTGAGCTCGGAACCCTCCATCAGCTAGAGATGCTCGGCGTCGAAGGCAACCCGCTCCAGGACAACTTGCGCACCCTCTTGCAGCGCGAAGGCACCAGCGCCGTCATCGCCTACCTCCGCGATTCGTGCCCCGTTCCACTGCCGCCACCAGAGCGCGAGTGGATCATGATCGACCCCGACCTCCCGGATCTGGACGCAGACAAGGATGCAGACGACCTCACCCAGGAATCGTTCAACGTGCTCTCGTACAACATCCTCTTTGATCGATACGCCACAGCGCAGATGTACGGCTACACGCCATCTTGGGCCTTGGCGTGGGACTACCGCAAAGAGTTTATCCTGCAAGAGGTCATGTCGTACAGCGCCGACATCTGCTGTCTTCAGGAAGTGGGTGTCGAGCAGTACGAGGACTACTTCCTTCACCACCTCTCGCAGCAGGACTATGAGGGCGTCTTCTACCCCAAGTCGCGTGCACGCACCATGCGCGACGATGAGAGGCGACGCGTCGACGGCTGTGCCATCTTCTACAAGTCGAACAAGTACCAGCTCATCGAGAAGCAGGTGGTCGAGTTCAACCAGATTGCGCTCCAGCGACCCGATTTTAAAAAGTCGGAGGACATGTACAACCGCGTCATGACCAAGGACAACATTGCCGTCATCGCGCTGCTCGAGAACAGGCAGTCCGGTTCGCGAATCGTGGTCGCCAACGTTCACACCCACTGGGATCCAGCGTTCCGCGATGTCAAGCTGGTACAAGTCGCCATGCTCATGGACGAGGTGGAAAAGGCAGGCGCGCGCTTCGCCAAGCTTCCGCCCAAACCCACCGTCGCCGAAGGATATCCGCCACCGCCCAAGTACACCCACGCCAACCAGATCCCCACCATCATCTGCGGTGACTTCAATAGCGTGCCCGAAACCGGTGTTTACGACTTCCTCGCCAACGGAGAGGTGCCAGGTGACCACGAGGACTTTATGGACCACGTCTACGGCAACTACACGGCTCACGGTTTGCAGCACAGCTACAAGCTCGAGTCGTCGTACGTGCCCATCGGTGAGCTTTCCTTCACCAACTACACTCCCGGATACGAGGGCGCCATCGACTACATCTTTTACAGCAAGAACTCGCTCAATGTGACGGGCGTGCTGGGTGAGATCGACAAGCAGTACCTTTCCAAGGTGGTCGGCTTCCCCAACGCGCATTTCCCAAGTGATCACATTTGCATTATGAGCGAGTTCAACGTCAAGAGATCCGATCGAGGCTCGACGTCGACGGGTCGAGAGGTTCATCATCCGACGGGAAGAAAGTGATGCTTCCAGGGATATCCTCGTTGTAACATTTACATACATCGCATCGTTCTCTCTCTCTCTCTTTCTCTGTATTGCAGTGTCTGTCTCTTCCCCACTCCATCCTTTTTCTTCTAACTTCTCGTTCCATGTTGTATCACTTTCCCTTTACAGCTTCTTTTCTCATCCCATTACAATTTTCCTCTTTTTCGTCCTAGGGTGCAAGCGTTGTGATGTGTTTTGGCTGTCATACGCACACACGTGCACTCGGTTCCTGTCTCAGATGTGCTGTTCCTTATCTCTGCAAGTGGTGTTGGGGTTGGCGGTTTTGAAAGAAATGCTGGAATTCAAATGATATATATGCTCTTTGTTGTGCTCGTGTGCTTGTTGGGGCTGGGGGTTTTTAGATGCGTTGACGTTTTCGCTGTTGATTCCGAGTAGCGGTGGCGACGAGGTTGTTTCTTGCGGTGCTGCCGGTGGCGGTTGTGGGTGTGGAAGTTTCGATGGAACCGATGCTGTGGGTGCTTTTGACGCTGGCAGGGTTGGACACGGTTGCACCGCTGGTACCGGCGATGGTGATGACCGGGTTGTTCCCACCAGCACCGCTGCTTGGTGCGCTACTCTGCATTCCTGCGCCCGCGCCACCTCCACCAGCAGCTCCGCTACCGATCGTAATCGGAGGCGGTGCTGCCGGACCCCCTACGATGGGTGCTACCGGAACAACTGCAGTGCCCGGCGCGTTGTTCCTGGCTGAAGGTTGCTGAGATTGCGAGGGTTGTTTCTGCTGCTGCATCTGTTGGTGTCTCAGCTGTTCCTGTTGGAACATGAGCTGGGCCAGACGATGCGGTTGACTGCTGTTCAAGTTGTATTGGTGCGAAGGTTGGATGTGATGCCTTTCGATCGGTGGCAGGTAGTTGCTCTTCATCTTTGGATCCATGTCGTCTTGGATCACCCGACGGTTTGGGTAGGTGGCCAAAGGCTTTGTCAGGCTGCTGAAGGCGTTTGCTGTTGGTTTCGGATCTTGCGCTGTAAACCATGCGTGTTCGAGTGCTTGGTTCGCGGTCAATCGTTGTTCCGGATCGTACTGCAGAAGCGAGTCGAAGAGATCGTATCCATCGTCGCCTTTGTTGCGCGTGGCGTACCATCGAGAGAGGGTCTTTGGATAATTGTCGAGTCGCAGGTGAGGCCACCATCCTTTGTAGTCGGGCATGGACTCGATTGCAGGCCAACGGTCTTTGTTGGGCGTACCCAGCACCTCTACGATGCGCTTGAGTTGATCGGTTTGGAAGGGTGCTGCTTTGGTCTTGGGATCCATCTTTGCCTCTTCTCCCTTGAACATGGGTCGCAAAGCCAGCAGCTCTCCCCAGATGCATCCGACACTCCACATGTCGATCGCTGTGGTATAGTGCCTCGCACCCAACAACAGCTCCGGTGCCCTGTACCAGATGGTGACCACCACCTTGTCTCCGTTGTACAAGCTTTGCAACGGTGAAGAGTACAGCCTGGCCAAACCCAGGTCTCCGATCTTTACCACACCTTGTGACGTGACGAGGATATTTGCCGGTTTCAGATCACGATGGAGAATCCAGTTGGCGTGCAGGTAGGCGACGCCGTTGATGAGCTGCCAGAGTAAGCTTTTGAGAACGGCGAGCGGAATAGGAGCTCGTAGAGCTGTAGAGTGATAATGAATGATCTGGAGCAAGTCGTGCTCTGCGTATTCGAAGACCATGTAGATGGCTTTGTCTTCGAGCATGACTTGGTGGAGAGTGACAATGTTGATGTGGGAGAGTTCGCGGTTGAGCGATATTTCTCGCATGGCACTCTGTGAGATGCCAGTGTAGATGGTGGCATCGGTCTCTTTGCTGTCGGGTTTGAACTTTTTGATAGCGTAGATTTGACTGTCTGGAAGATTGGTACCAGAGAGTTGAGCGGAGTGGTCGGATCGGTCAAGAGCATTGGCAGACGAGCCAGCGAGTGAGGCGCCCACACCGGGCGAGGCTGTAGGGGTACCGTTGGCACCTAGTGCACTGGCGTCGAGGGCGGATTTGGGTGTCGCGTGCAGGGACGAGCCTGGAGAATCGAGCAGTTGGTGTTGCTGCAGCAGTGCACTTTTCTTCTTCGCGGTTGAGCTGCTTGTGCCCGCTGTTGACCCTGAGCCAGCACCGCCGTTGGGATTCGCCGCACCTGCTGACCCCGTCGCTGATGCCACTTGAGGCGGTGTCCTCAACCTAGCCTTGTACACCCTACCATAGGTACCCGAGCTCAGGAATCCCAATATGGTATACGTAGCCAGAACGGGCTTGCGAACGCGATCTCTGTACTCGCGGTACGCTCGCATCGCTGCCGCGGGTGAGGAATCGGTTGGGATATGCCGCGCAGCCAAATCGTGCGGATCCTCGAACTGCGACCAGAAGGCACCAGCAAAAGGATCTTCGGCATCAGAATAGAAGTAGCCGGATGGTCTGATTGGATCCGACATGATTGTAGTGGAAGAGGTCGATGCCGAAGTAGAGGTAGAGGCGGAGGCGAGGTGTTCTTGCGTGTTCATCTTGATGGCTATGGGGTTGGTGCTCGAGGGGATGCTTGTGATAGGACGGTGGTCCAAAGCATGGCAGTGATGCGATCGATGCGTGTAGCTGGAGAATGTCGACCAGCGCGTGAGCGAGGTGGTGGGCAGCTGGACACATGAGTTGGCCAGTGTGGAAGAGCAACAAGGGTCCAACTGCAGCGCAAACCTCGGAACGCGGACTGCGAAAAGTCGCCGAGTTGGACAGAATCGGAGTGCTCTGTGCACCAAACACATTCCTTCTCACCATCTACTACAGCACTCGATGCCCCCATCACCATGCCGGTCCACTTTTTTGCATCAACTGTATCCTCCACCATTCCAAGCGAATACTGGGCCACCATCGCAGCAACCTGTGTAGCCATTTCATTCCTCAAAACCTGGTCAAAAGGTGCAAAACTTCTCGATCCACCACCTCCTCCTCCGGCGACCTCCTCCTCCTCCTCCTCCCCCACACCACCACCGCCCTCCGACAAGCTGTTCACCGACCTTCACGGACGAGTCGTCCTCGTTGCCACCGGAGCATTTACCCCACTCGGCGTCGTAACCCTGTCATCCCTCGCCCACCGCGGTGCACAGATCATCGCCCTCACACCCGACATCTCCGACCCGTCCGTGATCCAGCTCGTGCATCTCATTCGAGACTCTACCCAGTCCGAGCTCATCTATGCGGAACAGTGCGACGTGGCGAGTCTTGAGAGCATCTCTGCTTTCGCAGCGCTATGGAACAGCGGCGACAAGAAACAGCAAGAAGGTGTCAGACGCTTGGACGGCGTTCTGTTCTTGCCGCCTGGTCGAGACGACTTGGGTACAGTGCAGGGCTCGCATCCAGCTAGAGCGGATAGAGTGTATCAGCTGCACGTGCTTGCAAAGTTTCACCTTATCAACTCGTTGCTGAGCGGGTTGCTGGTACAACCGCCAGAGAGAGAGGTTAGGATCGTGTCGGCCATGTCTCCTTTCTACGCCGCTGGTGTAGGACACTTCGACGTTCTCTCCTCGACATCGCAGCCATCTCCGGATCGAGAGGGCGGAAAGAAGAAGGCAAAACAGGAAGAGAAGTCGCCTCAAACGCAGCTGCAAAAGCTCTCCGAGTCGAGCTATTCAGCTCTGATCGGTGCTGCATCCTTGCGATGGTACGCACTAACTGTGGAGCTTCAACGTCGACTAGACTTGCTTGCCGAAGCGGATCCTCGCCCGCGCACAAAGCTACCCGGCATCGACCTCAACCCCAACTCCGTTGCAACTCGTTTCACCACCAACGGTGCATCTTCCACAGCGATCCAAGACGAAGCAGCTTCACGGATGAAACGTCACTCCAACATATCCGTGATCAATGTCTGTCCCGGCTTCGAACGCTCCACCGACATCATCGACACCTTCCTCCCACCACCATCCCACCCTACCAGCCCCAACCCCATCCAATCCACCATCCACCTCATCCGCAGTATCCTTCGCTACATCCTACTCCTGCTCATCTGGCCTTTCGTCTGGCTGCTCGCCAAATCGCCCGCCACCGCAGCGGACAGCCTCGTCTGGGCAACCACGCGATCCCTCGAACCCCTCTCGGAACGATACCATCGCATCATCTCCCTCCTCACAAAATCAAATACAGGTTCGGGGGACCAAATCAGAAGGTGGCAGGACAACCTCATCCCCGGAGAAATGTATCGTGAAGGTCGAATCGTCCGTCCTCAACTACCCCACAGATTCGGATCAACTAGACCAGCAGACACCAACGACACCAAAGTCACCGACGCTTGGTCAGACTTGTGGAAGCACGAGGAGCAAGAGGTCGAGAGGCGCATCAAGGCTCTCGGTGGTCAGATCAAGCGACCTCAAGTATAGCCACACCATTCACTCGCAGGTCCAGGCACTCATGACGCTGTTCTACACGTAACTTGATGATACATTACATTTCATCGTCCATCTCCTATCTACCCGAATACAACGCCATCATGTACATTCGTCACCCTCGCTGCGTCTGCGCCTGAACCGTCGCCTGAGTAGGCGTTTCCAAAAGCGTCTGTGATACGCTCCTCTTACCCGCCGCGGCCCCGAGCGCAGGCCCTTTGATTCCCTTCGCCTTTTCCGCCAGGAAGTTGGTCGAAGCGAACGAATTGTGCATCCTCGATCTCTGCAGCACCGACGACGGCGTCTTGCCAATCGCCGGCGTCATGAGAGCCTGCAAGTTCAGAGAAGAGCCAGGGTTCACCGAAGCGCTTGCCGATGGCGTCTTGGGTGGATACATGCCGTGTCCGCCAGGCCGAGGAGTCGCTGCCACCATCTGCGCCTGCTGCGAACGATGCAACGGCGTCGCCGCGGGAGACCCGGGAATCGTCGCCATACTCGGTCGAGAGTGCGGCGTGGCAGCCACAGCGGGGGCAGGCGGAGGTGCAAGCAGCTCCGTGTTGTCGATGGTGAGCGACTTGGTGCAGTTGGCCGTCTTGTACACGCCAATCAGACGCGACGACAGCTCGAACATGTTGTTCCGCAACGAGATGATGATAAACTGACCGCCCTTGGTACGCTCCTTGATCAAGTTGGCCACGATCGACACGTTGCGGAAGTCGAGCGCAGCGTCGATCTCGTCCATCACGTACACTGGCGTCGGCTTGTAGGCGTGCAGCGCGAACACCAGCGCCAAGGATGACAGCGTCTTTTCACCACCCGAAAGGTTCGAGATGTTCTTCCACGACTTTTTCGGCGGCATCACCGAAAACAGGATGCCCTCGGCGAAAGGATCTAGCGAGTCGACCAGCTCGAGCTCGGCGTTGCCTCCGAGAGTGATGGTCTGGTACATCTCTTTCAGCTTGGACGAGATGACGCTGAAGCCCGCCATGAAATTTTCCAGGCGCTGCTTGCGCAGGTCGTCATATCGCTGCTTGGCCGCGTCACGTTCCTGCGTTGTCGCTTCAAGGTCCTTGGCTCGGGATAGGAACTCGCCTTCGCGCTTGCGGTACTCAGCGAGCACCGACATGTTGGCCGAGCCATTGTCGACCTTTTCACCATACACAGTGATGGCGCGCTGGAGTGCGATCTTGTCCATCTCGCGCAGCTCGTCCTCGGGATACTCGAAGAGCTCGTCGGGGGATGCTTCGAGAATGTCCGCATCCGCCCCCGTGGATCGCTTCTTCGACGATTTGGTCCTCTTGACAGAGCCGTCTTGACTGTCATCCTCGTCGTTGGCTTGTTCATGGTCGCCTTCGTCGTCGCTCTCGTCGTCTCCGTCAACGTGATGGAGCGTCAAGCCAGCTAGCTTCTCCTCCAAGTGCTTGGCCTGCACCTCGTGCTCCTTTCGGAACCGTTCGTTGTCCTCGAGGTTCTGCTTGATCTCCATCTCAAGCGCGCGGAAAGCATTGGCTGATTCGGAGCATTCGTCGAGCTGCGACTTGATCTCGTCTCGCTCTTCCGCTTTGGAGTCCATGAGGTGCTGTGCGTCCTCAACCTTGGAGCGGATGGCGTCAGCAGCCTGAGAATTGCTCGAGATTTGTTCGCGCAACTGTTCGAGCTCGCCATCGAGCTCCTCGCACTGCGCCTCATTCTTCTCGAGCGACTTTTCCAGCTTGATGACATCCTTTTCGGCCTTGGACTTGGCCACCTCCGCCTTGGTGGTCAGTTCAGAAGAAAGCTCAATCTTCTCCTTGATGCTGTCGACCTTGCTGTTCTGCGTCCGAAGTTCGACACCGCCGGCTTCGAGGATCTTTTCTTGGAGGCTCTCGATATCGATCTCGATGGCTTTGCTCTTCTCGGTAAGTTTTGCGAGCTCCTTATCGAGAGAGGCGATCTGAGCGTCGAGCTCGGCGATTCGCGAAGCATCGTCCGCGTCCGGTTTGCTCTGGGCCTTGAGCTCAGCGACACGCCTCTTGGCTTCCGTGACACGTTGCTCTCCGCTCTCGAGGTCCATGCGGATCTTGTCAAGAGCGACCTCGATCTGCGGTGCCCGAGCGCGGTGACCCTCGAGCAGAGACTCGACCGTCTTGATCGATGCAATGTGGCCACGCAACGAGTCCTCGAGCGAGTCGCGATCGCGCTCCATGCGTTGCAGCTGCTCGGGCGAAACCTCGTCGGCGGCGAACTTGGAGCTCATAGCCCCTCTAGAGACCTTGTTGCCACCTCCCGACATGGTACCGCTCTTGTCGATGAGCTGGCCGTCGAGCGTAACGACACGCCAGCGCTTTGCACCGTAGGCGATGCGGTTGGCATGGGCGAGATCTTTGGCGACGAGCGTATCGCGAAGCTGGTGGTAGAACGCAGCCGCAAAGCGCGACTCGCGTGGCTTGACAAGGTCAAAGAGTCGCGGGACGTTCTCGGGCGTTTCGATGGGCTGGAGGGCGGCAGCACTGATGCCGAGGCTGTTGAGCAGAACAAAGTTGGCACGTCCGAGGTTGTTCTTGCGCAGATGCTCAATGCATGCCTGACCACAATCGACCGAGTCGACGACAATGTTGTTGAGGCCGGGGCAGGCGGTGCTGATGGCTACGTCGTACTTGTCGTCAATGACACCGAGATTGCCAAGACGACCGTGGAAGCCCTTGATCATACCAAGGTCGGCTTGACGGGTGAGGCTCGAAAGCACGTCGCCTCGCGATCGACAAGCACTGACGGTCGCTTTGGCCTCGTCAGCCTTGGAGCGCGCCGAGGCGACCTTGCTGCGAAGAACCGCTTCTTGCTGCTTCATCTCGTCGAGCTGTTTCTGACAGGACGCGGTCTTCTTGTCGAGGTCACGACGTTCCTGATTCAGGCTCGCGACCTCGTCGTTCTTGGTCTCGTTGTCGATGTCGAGGTTGCGGAGCGCCTCCTTGGCCTCGGCGATGCTGTTTTCGACTTGAGCGCCGCGGCTGGCGAGGAGATCGCGCTCTTCTTGAGCGACGTTCTTCGCAGCTGTCTTGTCGCTGATCTTGGCGGTCCAGGGCTGAAGCTCGCGCTGCTTTTGCTCGATGGCGCGGCTGAACTTCTCGGTCTTGCCCTTGAGCGAGTCGCGAATCTTTTCGAGCTGAGCTTCTTCGCGCTCGAGCGAGGCTTCGAGCTTGCCCACTTCAGCTTGTTCCTTTTCGATCTTGTGGGCCGAGTCGGAGGCGGTCGCCCTTGCCTCTGATGCAGCGTGACGATCTTCTGCGATCGACTTTGCCAGCTTCTTCTTCTTGGACTCGAGATGCTTGCGCTTCTCCTGCAGCTGCACATCCTCCTTCTCGTATTTGGCGAGCTCCTTGGCGACCTTTTCGGTGCTGCGAGCGATGCTCTCAAACTCCTTGACGAGGGCCTTGTAGCTGGATTCGAGCTCTTGGATCTCGGCTCTGGAGCCGGAATGCTTCTCGGTCTCTTGCTTGAGCTGTGCTGTGTACTTCTCGATGGCGATGGTAGCGACCTTGATGTTGTCCCTACTTTCGAGCCTGTAGACTTGCCACAGCGCCGAATGACGTCGAGCCAGCTCGTTCTGGTCGCGGAGGTACTGCTCTGCTTCGCGCTTCTTGGCCTCGAGGGCATCCTTCTCCTTCTGGACGATCTTGAGACGACCGAGCTTTTCTGCCCTCTTCTCGTTTGCTTCGTCGACCAGCTTGGCCTGCTCCTCGATAGGGGTCTTGAAGCAGCTGGTGCCGATGATGTCCTCGAGGTATTCGAGGAGGCCCTCTTCGTGCTCGTTCTTGGCACGCGGAGGCATCTGAGCGATGGATTCGACCTCGCCTTGCAGAATGAGGAAACGCTTGTGGTCGAGATCGATACCTTTGGCCTTGAGGAGGGTGGTGCACTCGGTGAACGTAGACTTGCGCGCGTTGATGAAGTACTGGGAGGTGTTGTTGCGATATGCAGTACGCGACACGATGAGCTTGCTGCCGGGCACCACCTTGAAGCCGTCTCCGGGCAGGTCGATGATCTCTCGGAACCAGACCTCGACGCTGCACTGGGGGAGATTCTCCTTGCCGGCCGAGTTGTGGATGAGCTCGCTGAGCTTGCCCTGGCGCATTTTTGTTGCCCTCCAACCAAAGACGAAGAGGAGCGAGTCGATGACGTTGCTCTTTCCGCTTCCGTTGGGCCCGACGACACTGGAAAAGGACTTGTGGAAGGGACCGATCTCCTGGCGGCCGGCGTAGGACTTGAAATCGTTGAGGACCATCTTGTGAATGACGAGACGCTTGAGTGGGCCGGCAGGCGGGGCGGGCTTTGCGGGGGTCGCGATCTGTTTGAGCAAGCTTGAGGAGGGAGTCTGGGGAACGTCAGAGCCGGAAGAGGCGGCGTCCTTGGGCTCGGGAGTAGATGAGCGCGCCTCTTTGAACGAGAGTTCGGAGCCGTCGGAGTCAAGGTCCTGTTCCTCGTCCGAGTGCTCTTCCTGCTTGACTGGAGCGGCCTTTGACTTGGTCATAGATGACGCTTTGGCGGTCTTTGAGCGGCGAAGAGCGGTGGGCGAGGGCAAGTCGTCTGCGTCGTCTTGATCGTGAGCAAGACTGAGCGACTCGTCGACTTGCTCCTGATCTTCCTCATCTTCATCTTCATCCTCGCTTTCGATCACCTTCTTTGCGCGCGACTTGGATGGCTTGGTCGGAGGCGGGGTGACTTTGGCGACGGATCTGGAGCGTGCCGCAGAGGTGCGCGAAGCCGGCTTGGCGCCTGTTTTGGCCGCTGCTTTTGATCTGGAAGCAGGCTTGACAGGAGTGTCGGGCTCTTTGTCTTCGTCGTCGTCCTCCTCCTCTTCGTCCTCGTGCTCCTCTTCACTTTGTTGGTCTTGTTCGCTGTCGTCTTCATCTTCCGAGTCTTGAATGCGTCCTCTGGATCTGGAAGATGTTGCTGTTTTGGATGATTTGGATTTGGTGGCTGTGGAAGTGCGTGACGACCGTGTGGACTTGACGTGCATCGTAGGAGAGACCGATGAAGACGATCCAGATGAAGCAGTGGATGCGACCGAGTCGCGTGCCTTTGCGGCAGCTGCCCTACGAGGAGGCATGTCGATGTGTTCGATGTGGGTGAATCAGGGGCGTGGATGACAGTATGCTGCGCGGGCGAAGGATGATACGTTTATCCCTTTGCAGGATGCGATGTGGTGATGAGGGAGGGTGATGAGCGACTGACTGACTGATATGTCGATGGAGCGAAAAGCAAAGCTGTGGTGAGTGCTCTCACAAAGGTAAAGCCAAAGCCAACAGGGTTCAATACTCGACCGCAGTCACAAGCAAAGCAACACCAACGCTCAAAAACTGAGCACGCGCGCCCATTTCGGCCATCCCGAAGGTGTTGGTTGCTCTTTTCTGGCTCGACCAAGTCCAGCTCTCGGCTGCGGCTCGCCTCGCCATGTCGCGCCTGAGCCAAAAAAAGTGTTGCTCTCTCTCAGTCCCTTTTTCTTTCTGCCACGCCGGACGCGTCGCCAGTTGAATCTGTTAAGGCTGGCACCACTGCCAAAGTCCTGTTTTGGCGTACGGAAAAAGCGAGCTAGCAACACGCGCTCTTGCAAGATGTCGGTCACGTGCTGACCTCCACACCTGGCAGGCTGCACTCGCACGGCACCTCGAACCTCACCGCTAGCTACTCCTCAATCAACTTCGATACCGTCATACTTGTGCGCATCTTGAATCGTAAATAGGAGCACTCTACTATGCGAGGGAGCGATTCAGTACCACACGCCTCGTCGAGCAGCCTGCGATCCAATCGCAACGCCGACGCACTCAACGTCTACTACTGCCTTTGCGGAGAATTCGTCCTCGTCTCGGATCGACCCCTCTCAAGTCTTCCACTCCGACCGCTCGACAATGCACGTATCCTGCGCTGCCTCGACTCTCCTCCCTACTCCATCACAGGTGCACCACAGAAGGTGCGGAAGGCCAGGGTGTTCAAGCTGAGCGCAACACAGGGTACAGCTAAATTCATCACAAGACCGGACAAGACATTGGAGAAGCAGTATCCCTTCAATTGCTCACGCTGCAACCTCGAGCTCGGATACGAACATACTCCCCCTCCGCTCAAGAGCGGCGGAAAGTTTACCTTCATCTTGCCGGGAGCGTTGACGTGAGTGTCCTGCATTGCCGATACCGAGTCCCAGAGCGATAGCTGACCAGAATTTCGATTTCACTGTCGCCCACGCAGAGACAGGCAAGGCGTCCCACCGCGAGATGCATTCCTGGAAGACTTTTTGGCGCCAAACGAAGAGGAACGGTCTGGCGATCTAGATTTCACCTCGTGATCGCGGCCATCGAGCACTACGGTTGTCACCTATACCAGTACACCAAAATAAACAAAATATACCCATGCGCATTCACCACGAGCGGAACTTTTCCACCTTGAAGTACTGATGCTCACCCTCAAGGTGAAGATCACACTTTTGGTGGTGAAGAGGAACGAAAAAATTAGATTTGCGAAAAGATACTATGGATAGGCAAGACTAATCGAGCGATTAATATTCGCTTTGCGGATATCTTCAAAACGTGAAAGAAGCGATTGAAGGGTATCATCGGATAATGGGCAGAAGAGAACAAAGGACGAACCGAGCCATTGCAGATCAGGAGCAACGAAACAATGCATCATCATGCCTCGATTAGATGGCAGTGGTGGTGGCGGCGTTCTTGGTACCCGTGGTCGAGGTCTGGTTGACCGACGAGCCGTGGTAGCCGCCGGTCAGACCGAGGTCGCGCTGCAGCTTCTCGGCGATACCGTCCACCTTGCGGTCGCACTTGCCAGTGTTGAGCAGGTTGGCCTCGTGAACCGAGCGAATGCTGTTGGTGAGGCTACCGCCACCGGACAGGAACTCGTCCTTCGAGACAGCCTTGTGGTGCGTCGACTCGTGAACGATGGGAGCCTCGTGCGTGACGACGTGGGTGGGGATCACCGTCTGGATGCGGTGGTACTCGTGCGAGTCCTTCTCAATCACGGGCTGAACCACGTTGTGAATGTGGTGGTGGATCTGCTCGTTGACCAGCTCACCCTTGTCAACGACCTGACGGTGGAGGGGAGCCTCGGTGAACTTGTCGGCGTGCTTGCCGGCAACCGAGGTGAGCAGAGCGGCGTCCTTGTCGGTCGAGGCGTGCGTCTCGTGCACACGCGTCACGGGGTGGATCTTGGAGTGCACCTTCTCGGCGGCGTGCTCCGAGTCGAGCACGGGCTGGACGTGGTGCTGGACGTGGTGCACGTGGCGCTCGTGCTCGCGCTGGCGGGTCACCTCCTCCACCTCGTGGCGCTGGTGCGTCTGGTGGGTGACGGCAGCAAGGTGCTGCACGTCCTGCTCCACCTTGCCGCTGCTCAGGTCGAGGTGCTTCGAGTTGGTCACGTCGTGGCCGTGCTTGTGGCGGATGGAGCCATCGGTAGCGTGGACGTCGCCCGATCGACCGACGCCGTGCTCGACCTTGTCGGCGATCTTCTGGCCGGTGGTGCGCGAGCCAGCGGTGCCGGTGGTGGCCGAGGTACCGTTGAGGCCAAGGCCGTTGTTACCAGTCGTGGCATCCACATCGGCGGCATGGCTGCTACGCTGACCAGCAGTAGCGGCACCAGCGGCACCCAGGGAGCCGATCTCCTTCTGGCGCGAGACGGGCGAGCCAGGGTTCGAGGTGGGGGCGGTCGAGGTAGAGTGGCGGCCGTCATCGGACGACTCGTCGCCCGAATGCGACTTGCGCGAAAGAACCTTCTTGACAGTGTTCATGGTGAAGAGTGTGTCGCAAAAGCGATGTGCTGCGTTAAGCTAAGGGGGAGTTGGTATGCTGTTGCGTACGTGGTAAGAGCGGGAATAGTCTTCGACCTTTGCTGGTAGCTTGGGAAGAAGTGATGTTGATGAGGAGCAGGAAATGGACGGCCACCGACTGGACGCTTATATGGGTTTTGGCTTGGATAGATGAAGCAGTGCAATGGCGCTGACGGGTGAGAAGAAGCAGAATGACATGGGGGCCAAGCCGTATGACTTTCTTGCCGTTGGTACACGAGCACAGCGAATACGAATGTTGGCTCACGCCCAACGCCAACGTCAGGCGCTCGTCACGGGTAGGCTCGAGGATCTTGTACACAGTAGAAGCAGCGTACAGCACACCATACCGTGAGGAAGAGAGTGATGGCAAGGTGTCATGCCGAGTGACGCAACTTGGACAAGATACAGTACGGCATGCAGAGGAACGACTTGTTTGAGATGGCTCCAATGATGTCAGAGCGAGCACATCGTGCACACACGCTTGGCCGTTCGCAAAAGGCGACGGAGGGCTCCCAGATGGTAGGCGGATGCGGATTCGCCAACCTGTGAGAGCAAGGCTCACAGGTGATGGGCTACATACGTATCCTTGCTGTTGGTGATCAGGTGGAGAAACATGGTGGTTCACGCTGGATGCGAAGCGAGGATACGAACCGAGGCGAGACGAGATCAGATAGAGCGCGGCGAACGAAAGCAAGGCGGTGTGACACAGAGACCGCGTTGGCCCGGCCGTTGCGCGTGGGTCACGGCGTGATCATGCCGGTATGCAGGCATGGCCAGGTTCCAGAACACTTTGCAAAGGAGGAGGAACAAGCTAGCGACCTGGATGCATCTACGTCAAGTCGCGACAGGAGGCTGCGGCGACTTGCTATACTTGGCTACAGCGCATTTCATGCAACAGACTGAGGAAGGACTGGGAAGGAATGTGGGTGGGCAAGCTAAACGAGACCCGGCACTGATGACGAGAGGAGGTTCCAATTTAGACACTTTTGGCAGCTGACAATAAACGTCACACCAAGTGAGACAGAAGCCGTGCAAGCGAGGCGGTTGAAGGGCCGATAGTTCGCCAGCTCCATTGTGGTCACTCTGCCATCTCCTTCCTTTCTAAATCAGTGTCAGTTTCACACGGCGCCTCTGTCGCCGTATGACGCTGACACTCATTGGCAGGAAGGAAAATTCCTCTTGATGCCGGTCAACGTCAAAGCTCGCCGAGAGGTTCACACGTTGATTGCTACATAAGTGATCGAGCAGCGGCCAATCAGTCGGGCGAGGCTTGGCAAGCTCGCCACTTTTACCGCGCCACCATACACTGACCAAGCGAGACGGAGCGATGCAGCGGCAGAGCGCACGGCAAAGACGGTCATTTAGCGGAGCGTGAGGACAGCAACACAGACAGTGACTTTGACTGCTTCAGGTTAAGGAAGGGAAGAAAATAAATAAATAAAAAAACCCCGGTCACCGGGCCAGAAGCACTTTTTGACAGGTTTGACGCGCAGCACGCTCTGGCGGATGCCACATTGCTCAGCTAAGGAATCTCCTTTTTAAAGGAAAAGCAAGAGCGCGAACGGATGATGGTGATGATGAAGGCGGCCATAAGCTTGAAATCCGTCCACCTCGCATCTCGATCTCGCGAAGAAAAGGTACCGCAACGAACCGCGCCGCACCGGCCATCAAGTTCTCCAAAATAGAACTAATTACTCTCTCAGACGCGGCAGCATTATTCCGTTCAGGTTGGCAGCCCCGCCTTCGATTTTGTAACAACGAATTGTCATCCTCCACCACCAACTGACTCAAGTTTGCAGATCTGCCTCCCACAATTCGCTTCACGGCGAATGGTCCTTCTACAACCACCACCACAGCAAAAGCCACCAAACAAAAGGCCGTTGAGCCACAATCGGACTGCGCTGCCACCGTGATTCATGCATAGCAACCGTTCCTCAAGCCATCCTTCATACACGCTAATAATAGTGCTGTGACTTGGCAGATGAGTTTCGACCCTGACGTTTACAATAGATCGGACCTCGCTTGGCCTCTCGCACTGCGGCCGCCAAGCCGCCAAAGCGTGTGGGAACGTCGGTGATCCCCGTTGAGCGTGAACTTTTCAAGTTTCACAACCTCCAATTTTCGACAAATTATTCAATCTGCTTTATTTTTGACATTCCCAAAAAATCGAAGCTCGATCCGAATCTGGATATTCACTTCGAATCGCACCGGCATGCACCCCGCTGCAGTCGACAAACAAACGTCGCTTCCCGAACCGACCTCTTCGATGGACTCGTATGCGCCTCTGCTTCTATCTCAACGCACTGCATCAAGATCGGTTACATGACAGCATCATCATTTGGTCTGATGCGTCTAGCTTCTGATTCGGATATCGAGCCGCGTTGCCGAGAGTTGCCAATGTTCGAGGATCCCCCCGAGCCAGATGCCGGCAGTGCGAGCTAAACGGATCAAACGAGACGGCCCAGTGCAAGTATATCGATGCTGGTCCTGTGTGACCCCAAATTGTTCCGAAGGCCTACACCATGGTCGATGACGCGACTCGACGTCTGCCGACCTATCTCGTGTCGAGATTGGATCAACTGTTCACAGCGTCAGTAATGGAAACAATCAGAGCGCCAGTTTCATCCAATGGAATGCAGATGTCAGATGACAACATCCATCATCCGGTCAATCAGCCAATCACAGTGCGTGGATCCGGCCATTGCGCACAAGATTCAGACGAGAAATGACGCTCCGAGGCCATCTGGGTGTCGACCGAGGTTGAGCTTCCGAGGCACGTGTCGGCCGTCTCGGGTCAGGCGGCGACCTTGTGACGTTGCTTGTGCCATTAGTTAGCGCGAACGACTGCTGCCGCTCAGCTGTCCATTGCGGTACGCTAGCACCGCGTTCTTCGTCATCGGTGTCTTAGCTGGCTACGGCCCGTCTTCCGGTCCTGAACAACCCCGGTTACAAGTATAATCACGCAAGCCGGACTGGGGCGAGCGTCAAGCTCCACATGAAAGCTTTTGACGATCTTTCCCGGTGGGACAGCGCGCTTGTCTACCTCGCAATGGACTTGGTCCTGTGTCTCGCAACAGGTATCGCGTACTCGACTTAAACCCGACTGCTCGGAATGCTTTGAACTTGTACCAGAACCAGGAACAAGGCTGCGTGCGATGACGTTTACATTCAGCCAGCAGATGTGATCAACCCAGACGTTCGGAACGCACACATACAAGAGCGCTGGCACTCGAAATGTGCGTTGCCACACATGCACAACACGGATGCAACGCCAGATGAGCTTATTTTCACTTCATGGAACGAGGCTGTTTCGCGGCCCGAGAAGGTTCGCAGTTCACCATCCGAAGCTGGTCGTCATTTGCAATCGCTAACGCGAAAGCAGCATTGGACCTACCGAGCGCAAAGCTCGCGCTTCCGCACGCTGATATGTGGAGCCTAGCACCTGAAACGAATCAAAAAGGAATCAAAGGTAGAATTCGTTCAAGCGGCTTCTTCACCGCCCGGCCATGCCGTCAGCGCAAAGAGCTGCTCGATGACGACCATTCAAGAATCAACGAGACGGCCCGGGCATGACCCAGCGAAATCGAAGGTGTCGTCAACATAGCGATATTTGACAGCCGAAGAAGCGCACCAATCGAGATGACTTGGCCTCTGCCGAGACACACGGCGAAATTGGCTTCTTGTGGATCTCGCAAAAACGCGGACATCCGAATTTCCATTCGCGGTCACCGCCAGACGAGAGAGAAAAAGAGAGACACGCTTCGGCATGTGGAGAAAGAAGACTCGACGATACTCTTGTACAGAAATGTCGACGGTTCCAAAGACAGCATACCCGACGGAAGCTTGCGCTACCCTGTTCGAAGTGCGACTCCTAGCAGCTGTATCGTCGTTTGAGGCGCACCTTGGTGTCACTGGTTCAGGAATTCGCGATGCCTGTCCGGGATGCTGGATCCGGGAAGCTCGAATGCGATCACTTGCCGCCGGTTCCATTATTCCGACTTTGCTTCCAACAACTAGAGGCCAACTTGCACTTCCAACTGACCCTCCTGACGCCGCGTCCCGACTGAGATGGGCCCATGCCGTCACCGACCAAAACGACGTCGCTTGCAGATGATCGCGACACCAGCATCGCAGACAAGCCTACGAGCCCTTTCCAATCGTGTGAACCAGATTGTCGCCACCTCATCGCAATGGAATGGTGCGTGACAGCCAAGATGGCTATGACGTTGGGATGCGTGCATCCATGACCACCGCAGAACGAAGCAGCATGGACGTGTGAGTGCAACGGTCAGAACAGCAAAGGTGACAATGTTAGAGCTGCAAAGAGCCGTAGACCGCTTTGGGATCGTGGTCGCATGGACCCGATCTTAATTCTTT
Organism: Pseudozyma hubeiensis SY62; assembly: GCF_000403515.1. Taxonomy (NCBI): domain Eukaryota; kingdom Fungi; phylum Basidiomycota; class Ustilaginomycetes; order Ustilaginales; family Ustilaginaceae; genus Pseudozyma; species Pseudozyma hubeiensis. Next base: position 225,032 of record NW_012133810.1, on the reverse strand, counting down.
TTGGTAGAGTATTTGAAACGAAATCAAACAAATGGAGTGGAATTATTTTTGTTGGGCTCGGCTTTCGGCCGCTGTGTTTTTGTCACGCAGGGTTCAGGCGCGTGTTGGTGTTCCTGTTGGCTGTTGCTGTTGCTGTTGCTGTTGCTCTTGCTCAGCTTTGACCACCCAAAAACCACCATCTCGACTACGCTCATTGATCAATCAACAGCATCTGCATCATCTGCATCACCGGAAGATGGGAACGCGACGCTGAATTGTGGCTATGGGCTTTTTCGCTGCCGATTCGCCATCTCGAAAGCACAATTCTTGCCAACAACCGTCATATCGAATGCACCTCCTTTGTCGCCTCCACACGAAAGCCATTCGCCCTTGACCACGGATCCGGCACGATCGTCCTCGCCGCCGACCTTCCTTCCTCTCCTTTACCCAACGCTTCTCAGCATGGACATCATCCCTTATTTCTTCACATACCGACCAGCCCAGATCGACAAGAGGCTCTCACGTTTCCGCACAAGGGCCTTTAAGCAATGAGCTAAGCTTGATACCGCTCTCAATAGCTTTCCGACCAACTCGGCTCAGCACACGAGTCGCAAGTCTGTCTGCAGTCTGAAGCGCTCGACTGCGGAGACCTTCTTGTTCTGTCCTCGCCGGGCTCGTTTTCCGACATGTCGCAATCAACACCCACCGCAGCGCCCAAACGCAAGGTTATGGGCCGCATGGACGCTGCTTCGTCCGATTCTCCTTCGAATTCCATCACCCCGAATGCGCGTCCACGCATCGTCAGATCACAGCACGCTTACTCCTCGCCGTCTCTATCGAACAATGTCACCCCGACAGCCACCCGGCCAGCTCCCGGCACCGGTCGTGCACGCGTCGATATGTCTGCCTTTGCCAGCCCCTCATCTGTTGCATCCAGCCCTGCCATGTCTCCTTCTGCATCCGGACGACCCACGTCTGCCTCTTCTGCTGGCTCGAGTACCATCTCAGCAAGGCTGTCGGCCGCCTCGCCAAGCGTCCGCTCCACACCGACTTTTCACGGCAGGTCAGGCTCCACCGTCGGAGTTGGCGCCAGCGTTTCATCTTACCGCCTCAATGAAGCTAGAATTGATGTCTCCAGCGACTTCAACCTTGGATCGATACGCTCGCCACAGATGCGAGCTCGCAACGGCAGCGTCGACCTAAGCGGCGGCGGATCGCCGGCTGTGGCCTCACCGAGCACACGAGTCTCGGCGGCAAGCTCGCAGCTTTCGTCGTCCATGTCTGTCAGGTCGCCAGTACCACGCCCAGATCAATCGCCGTTTCAGAAGCCATCCACACCGTCCGCATCCGTCCGACCAGCGCCTTCAATGTCGGCTCGTAATCTACTGTCGCCGCAGCGATCGCAAGACAAGCTCGAACCCGCCGCCAGAATATCCGTCAACAGACCATCTTCACCCAACAAACCGCCGACATCGCCTGCACCATCGTCGACCACCTTTGCGCAGCCGACGAGCCCAGCCAAGCCACACAATTACGCTCGCAGTTCCGATCCCATCGTGCCCGGTCGTCAAACGTCCATGACGTCCGCAGGGTCCATGGCAGTCCCGAACGGAGACGTGACGCGCAGCCACGGTCTTACAAACGGAGCTGCGTTGCCCGCTGATGAGCAAGCGCTGTATGCCATTTCACCGACGGACTCATGGCCATCTGCGGCTGCAGGTAGTGTCAACCGCATGGAGCCAGGCTCAGCGATGACTACCGGTCGCGCAGGCTTACGACCCGCACCGCCATTACAACGAGCCTCGATGCCGTCTAGCTTCATGGACCTCGCCTCCGTTTCTGCCACAGGTACATCATCACGTCCTGACCTGAACCAGCGTGCTTCCTTTGCGTCCAGTACCTTTTCCACCCACTCCAGTGTCAGTCAACCACTTTCACCGTCATCCGAGACACCCCGTTCGCCGAGCGAGACGGGCGAAGCGGAAGAAGCACGCATCCACCGCAAATTGCTCGACCTCGAAATCACCAACAAGTCTCTGCTGGCGATCAACTCGGCGTTGGAAGTGACCAAGTTGAAACAGGCAAAAGAGATTCGCGAGTTGAAGAGGCGGTTGAGGGATGGAAGGGGTTTACCCGGCACCGGGGGTGGAGCGGCACGCGAATCGAACGGTAGTGTCGGTCTGAGCGAGGAGGATTTCAGCGAGAGCGAAGATGAAGATCTGATCGGCGTGAGGGAGGATCCCGAGTTGGAGGCTGCCCATCAGAGGTGCAAGTCGCTCATCGATGCAATGGTCGAGAGAGCGAGGAATGCCATCTTGGCAGAGTACGAGGAAGAGAAAGGTTCGGGCCGTGGCAAAGTGTTGCATCCCGCGGAGGTGGAAGAGCTGCAAAGGGGGAGCGACGAGGAGGAGGAGGGTGATGAAGATCGCGTGGATGCGACGATGGATACAGATGTGATGGATGCCAGCGTCACGTTCGATACGGATGCGGATCAGAGCGCGCTGCCGGACAGCTCTACCTTTGATGCCGATGACAGCGTTGCAGGGCTGATCCCGTCCGACTCAGTCGACTCGAGGACGAGCACCGTTGACGAGGCAGCGTCATCGCAAGACAAGTTACTCAACGATCAAGCTGCAAACGTCCACGCTTTGCTGCCTGGCGACGTCTCCATCGACTAGCACCATGCAAGCATCTGAGGATGCGTTGACGATTTCGATTATAGTAATATGGACCTTGATAGCAATATTGATACCCCCCTTGGTCCATGATCATAGATCAGATGCCGTTCGAGAATGCTGATGTGAGATCTGTGTGTCGCTGTTCGTGAAGATGTCACTTTGGGATCGCTGCACAAGCTCAGACGATAAGCGACGAACGCTTGCTCGCAACACAAAATACCCTTGTGATGAAATCTACGAAGTCTCTCCACCCGCATCCACCGCCAACACCTCTTCCACCACGACATCCAGCAGACTATAAATGAGATGCTTGTTCAGTCTCTTGTTCTGCAACGCGGCAAAGACTCTCCTCGTACCCTTCCGAGCGTTTTCCCTACCCACGAAATTCGCCGCCAGCTCGGGTATCAAGCTAGCCAGCTTGCTGTTGGCGTTCTCCCTGAGCGCGTCCTTTTCCGCTCGTGTTCTGGGCGGTGTCGGTTCCTTGAGGACCCCATTCGGCCACAGACTCGCTTTGAAGGCTAGAACGTATCCGCTAATGGACGGAGGCGAAAGGGCGGCAGAGAACGTTTCGCGGATCTTGCGTTCTACTGTGGAGCCAAAGAGTTGCTGGAGCAGGATGACAATGGCTTGACGCCGAAGCCAGTTGTTCTTCTCGTGGAGCTCAAAGAGCTCGGTGAAGAGATCGCAGATGGGTTCGGTCCAGTAAGTTGTGCCGGCGCCCGCGGCTTCGCGCAGTTCCGCGGGTGTCGCATCTTTGTCCATGGCCTGCGAGACCATGTCGATGTCAGCGATGCCTTGGACCAGCGTGGCCCCAGACTTGGTCTGCATCTGCATTGATAGCCGTTGCACAACAACATCGAGCATCGAGGGGCCAATCCCGATCAGATCATCAAGACCCTCAGCTACGCCAGTCATGCCTTTGAAGAGCGTCTTGACCAATCCACCTCCGGGGAACGCACTCGGCTGCTTGCCGGGCGTGGAAGGCCTCGAGCTGCTCAGCTGAGGCGACGTGACGCCATCGTCAGAGGCGCGTTGAACCACCCTCGGCATCGCAGCAGTCGGAGTCTGTGAGAGAAAGATACGCAACTCGTCGCTCTCGCACGCCACCTTGAGCTTGACGAGTGCCTGCAGGTACCTCTCCAATGCCGCCTTGCGTGCATCGACAAATGGAGCATGAACAAGTCCCACAAGTCGCTTGCCAGGAAACTCCGATTCGAGAGCCCGCACTTCAGCAAAACGTTCCTTCAAAGCTTGATGTAACGACCAGAACTCGGAATACCTTCTGCCTACGATCCAGCCACGCGTGGTTGGAGCGACGGCCTCCTGACTCTGTTTGTGACTGTTGCTCTTGCTCGGACCCTTCTCTAAGATGCCAATCTCAATCAAATACACCGCATACTCCTTGCCCTCGGGGTCGAGCGAGATCATCGTATCTTGAATCGAAACCTTGGTTTGGCCTGGGTTGAGCTGCGTCGCGGCAACCTGTTGCTCGAGCTGATTTCGCTGCCATCGAATGTCACGAGATTCACGCCGGACCGCTTGGATAGATTGAGCCAGCAGCCGAGACTCGCTGCTCCTTGCGCCTGTGAGCTCTGCCTTCCGGGCCAGCGCTTCCAGAATGTCGGTTTGCGCTTCCAGCTTTTCCAGTTGGGCGTCCATTCTGCCGAGCTCCTGTCTCATGTTGAAGCTCGGCAGTCCAGCGAGGCCAGCGACCGGGGCGGTTGCATCAGACATGACACCGGCAGCCTCTGCACCGTCTAGAACCTCGCTATTCCTCTTGCTCTCGGCCAGTCGTCGTTGGATGTCCTTGTCACTGTTGCGACTCGACTTCGTGCTAAAGTCTGCACTGGAAGATGCGAGACCGGCTGGGCGCCTTCGCGTTTTATCGATATCGTCGTCGATGATGCTTTGCAACACACTGTGCAACTCATTCACCTTATCGACCTGGATGAAGTCTGAGCTGTTGTCACCACGCTCCTCTTCGGCTTGGTCGTCATTGCCGTCGTCCTGTTCGTCGAAGAGTGGGTCTTCTCTGAACAAGGGTGTTCTTCCGTCTGGTCCAGCATGTTGGGTTCGTCCCCCGATAAGGATGTCAAGGTTGTCCGACTTGGCGCTTGCCTTCGACCTGCTGCCCGCAAGAGTGTCGCCGAAGAGATCGACCTGCTTCGATTCTGTACCCATCGGCTTGTCGGTGCCGAAAAGATCGGCGTGCTCGACGTTGGGCTTCACGACCCTTCCAGCTGGACGGTGGAGGCCTTCGGATGCGTCTGCGGTCCGATTGGCGAAGGAAGCTGTCGCTTCTGCGGCGAGGGAGCCAACGCTAGATGCGAGACCAGCTGCGAGATGAGGATTGGGGCGCAGATCCTGGGCAGCCTTGAGGAAGAGATCGCTACCCCGGAAGCTTGGCCAGTCCTCTTCCTCCATATCATCGTAGATCTGTCTTTGAGCGCGAAGGACGTCTCGCCTGACCTGCCACACTTGCAAGGCTGTGATGGGGGTATCTGGGTCGTTCGCGAGAAATCGTCTGGCACTGTCAATGTACCGCTGGGACACATTGAGGAAGGGGGAAGAGTAATAAACATTGTCGAACATGCGAAGGTCTTCCCTCAGGGTCTGGACGGAGGCGGTTGACGGAGTAGAAGCGCTTGCCGCAGCGCTCAGCGGAACATGTTCGTTCGCTGCGTCTCCTTCAGAGTCCTCCAGCGGATTCTTGAAAGACTCCACAAGAAGCCAGAACTGGACCAAGACGGATCTCTTGCGGCGGTCCATGAACTCCATGAAAAAGGAGAGACTAGACGGATTGAGGAGCACGTCGTGCAATTTGACTCGGGAAGCGTTCGGGTCAGCACCAGCCGAAGCTTTGGCCGAGACCGTGGGAAGTCCCTTTTCGGATCCCAGCTGCGCGATCTTCTGCTCTGCTACAGCATAGGCGGTTTCGAGGCGATGGAGATACGATTGAAGCTTGGCACGCGAAGCATCGGAAGGGTCATCTGAAACGCGCTCCAGGTTTGACTTCGTCTTTCTGATCTGGACCGCAACGTCATTCTTGATCCTTCGGACCTCGAGCAAGGAGGTGGTGTGCTTGATGGAGCGCAGGAAAGCTTCAAATGATTTTTGGTCGGGCTTCTTGGCTTCTTGCGTCCAGGGAAGAAGGTTCTTGGCGTCAATGTCGACGAACGGCACCGTTCGTGTCTTGCTTGGTTTGGAGTTCGAAAGTGTTTCTTGCTTGTCTAGAGCATCACGCAGCTTGCTGACGAGGATCTGTTCGTGGATGACAGCACCGGCTTTCTGTTCGAGGAGATTGTTCCAAAAGTCGGGATCGCTGATGGCCTCGATGATCGCGAAAAGGACAGTGCAGCTGAGCAGCTCACGAACGATGATGTGGACCGACGCGCTCTCGCTCTCAGGGTATGGCATCAAGGCCTGAAGCAGTCGAGCGCACACAGAGCGGAGGAAGGCTTGCTCGGCTGGTTTGGTGTTGGGACTGCTCATGTCGCCTACAGCCGGATGGAGACGACCGTTCTCAAACTTGCGAGCCAGAAAGAGATCCGTCTGATCACTCCCAGAGCCAGCAAGCTGAGCATTCTCGGAAGAGCCGCGAAAATCGGCTTCAGCCTTGCGATATGAGTGGATGTGAGTGGTGATTCGAGGCATCAGTCTACGCACGACAAGGTCCGCATAGTCGAGCTGTCTGACCAGAAGAGCGACTTTGCCCAACGCGTTCTGAATGGTATGTTCAACGGCTTGCGTAAACTCGGGCGCCGAGTCGCTGGTGGACGGATCGAGCGATCCGGCAGCTAGCGGAGTATGCCACTTGCTGACAAAGTCACGGAGAATGAGCGCAACCACATCGTCGATGACTCGGTCTAACGATGAGCTGTCGGTGCGCTTCCGATTCGAGGAAGAAGAGGACGTTGCGCTGCGAGGCTGACGAGCCCATCGAAGACGTGTCCGTTGTGCCGACCAGGCAGCCGGAGTGAGGAAGGCCAGGCGCGGCAAGGATGCGAGACTGTTCCGGGAGTGCCGACGCCGCCGAAGAGCCCGGATGTCCGCAATGTGACAAGCGAAGAGGACGCCTACGAGCAGAAGCAGGGTCCAACCGATCAAGAGAAGCGGGAAAGCCCAGACAAAGGCGGTCCAGTGTGAGCGCAGCGCAGCGTTGAATAGCAATGGCGGGACGAGCGCGATGATCGCAGACAGAGCGAAAGGCGAGCGGAGCATTCTGACAGCAGCGAGATCGCGTCGGTCTCCGCCGGCGTCGAAGCAAAAGTTGCTAGCTGTCTGTGAGACGACGGGGATCTTGTGAATCGATCGGAAGTGCCGATGGATGGTCAAGGTCGTCAAAGTGCTAACGCTCGGTCCGCGAAGGTGCAGGGCGTCCCATGCTGACTGCGCCGGTCGTCGGCTTCGATGATGGGAAACAGGTGGGATTCACCGAAGCTGCTTGTCATGTAGATCTAGACGATGGAGTGGCAGGACGCATTGATGATGATCACGATCAAAGCGGATTCCAGGTCAGGTTCATGGCTGAATGTGGGTCAAGCGAGATTTCAGGGTCCAAGCTTAGAGAGAGAGTTAAGTTGGAGCGTGTCCTTTGCTGAATTTCTGAGAGGACGCAGTTGGTCCGAGCTGCCTGGATAGCGTGTGGCGCGTAACTAGCTCCACGGACGTGATTTGCTGCAGCCTAAATTCGGAAGTGATCCAACGTGGCTCCCACGCCCAAGTTACGCCGGACGCGAGACGCCCAACTTGGTCACGAGCTCATCGGCTTGAGACCGACGACGAGACCCGAATTGAGATGCTGCTTGTCACATCGTCTTCTCTGTGGCGACCTAGCGTCGACGTTGCTCGGTGTCAAAGCGCAAATGTCGCAAGCTCAGCTCAGGCCTCTACATTTCTGACTGTCGTTCACAGCTAAGGCTCACCTTCGGTCTGGATCCGATCCGTCGTCTGGGATTCAGTCGGGCCGGTTGTTTCAACTCCCAGAAGTCACAGTGAGGAGTTGAAGTCGGCGTCCGGTTTCACGTAGGTGTGCTGTCTCTCAGACTCTTACCGGCACGTTTCCGCGTGTTTTTCTCACGCCTTGGAGCGAAGAAGCTCGACTCCTTCATCATTTCAGGCTTCAACGCACCCCTCGGAGCGTTCGGACGATCTTTCAAGCTTATTCGTTGGCGCTAGTGCGCATTACCGGAGCATCTGCTTACTCTGGCTCGAGAGCCTCTACCGGATCCATTCGAACGTTCAAGTGTGAGCCGTTGGCAGTGCTCAGCATCGCCAAAGCGACGCTGAACAGTGGGAATTGGCCTTTGACCGATCAGCGATCTTGGAATGCGGTGGGCGGGAGGCGGCAGAGCCGGCAACAAGGTATTGCAGTAACCTCTCTCCGTTGGAATTCGTCTGCAGTATATAGAGCATGCCTCGAACCCTCGGCCTGGCCCCACATCCCGTTCTCAGCCAACAGCTCTTCCGACAAACGCTTCTAGGCTCAGCAGTTCCTCACATCCACGTTCGCACAAGCCTTCAGATTTTCTTGACTTCTTCGTCAGTAACTTCCTCCGACAATGATCCTCCTCACTCCCCCCTTCAGAGGTCTGGCCGCCTTCATCGTACTGGCTCTGCCTGTCTGCCTCAATGCACGACCCATCACAGCCGACAATGCCCTCTTCGCAATCGAAGCTCGCTCGGCGGGAATATGGTCTCAGCCATCAGCCGAGAGCGTCGCCCACCTCGAGCGTCGATCTTCCGACTTTATCGTCGTCGCCGGCAAGGGTAAAGACAGTCATCCTGTGATTCTCTTCAAAGGCTTCGATTTCAAGGGTGGTCCTCCCTCTGCATCCAAAAAGGGCGGCGACAAGCATCGAAAGGGTGGCAAGAGCTCTGACAAGACAGAATCCCACGGCGGCGAGTCAAAGGACGAGGGCGGAGAGAAAGGTGGCAAAGACGAGAAGAAAGTTTCGGAGGGTGAAGAGAAAGGCGGTGAAGGCGAGAAGAAAGGTTCTGAGAAAGGCGGCAAAGACGACAAGAAAGGTTCGGAGGGTGTAGGGAAAGGTGGAAATGGCGGGGAGAAAAGTTCAGAGAGAGGCAGCAAAGGTGTCGAAGAGGGTAAGGAGGGAGGAAAGGGAGGTTCCGGAAAAGATGAAGGTGAAGGAGGCGGCAAGGGAGGCGAGAAGGGCAAAGGAGGAAGCGGCGAAGGAGAAGGCGGGAGCAAGGGAGAAGGTAAAGAGGGCAATGGAAAGAGCGGCCAAGGAGAAGGAGGAAGCGATAAAGGTGACGAGAGCAAGGGAGACAATGACGAAGGAGAGGGAGGCAGCAAGGGGGGTGAAGAGGGCAAAGGTAGTTCCGGAAAGGGTTCCAACGAGAAGGGTAAGGGCGGCGAGGGTGAAGGAGGGAAGGGCTCCAACGAGAAGGGTAAGGGCGGCGAGGGTGATGGGGGAAAGGGTGGCTCCGAAGAAGGCGGGGAGTCTGGCAATGGAGGAGATGAGGGCAAGGGCGGCTCTGAAGGGGGCGAGGACTCTGGCAAGGGTGGCTCCGAGGGGGGTGAGGAGTCTGGCAAAGGAGGAGACGAGGGAAGAGGTGGCTCTGAAGGTGGCGAGGAGTCTGGCGAAGGTGGCTATGGCGAAGGAGGAGATGACGACGAGGAATCTCAAGGAGGCGGTGACCATCAAGGCTCCCAATCTTCTGGCAAAGGTGGCTTTGGTCGTGGCGACGAAAAGTCTGGCAAAGGATATGAAGGAGGCAAAGGTGGCGGCTTCGAGTACGGCGGTGGTGGAGACACGCCCAGCTACTAAGTTAGAATACGCATCACATGGTCTCGCTTTTGCCGTGCATCAGCGGTATCAGAAGAAAGCGGTGTCCATGCCAGTTGATCGCGCGGTCGGCAACTTGCTTCCACCATGCGAACCCATTCCGTTAAAAATGTAACAAAGAAGATCGTTTTGCTACCACGTAGTAAAGGGTGAGGTTTCTACGAACCCGAAGCCGAGTGTTTCCAAAGCGACATGATCAAAAGCATTACCACATTCAAAGTCGAGCCTTGCCTTGCTCGCGATCTCGAACCGACGCATAGAATGGACGCCAGGGTGCAGCTCGAGCGGAGTTGGACGTGAGATGACGCACAGCCCACATGTGTCTTTTGGCCCACGCTGCCAAGACTCTGACGGTTTGCTGTGACGGTCTGGTGGGTATTATTCGCGTTCAGGCTCAGAGTTTAGCCGAAAATCGTGAAATTACCGACCACGGCGTTGTGCCTCTTGTTGCGCTGTGGGCGTCGAGAGTGATGTGTCGGAGTTGGGCGCAATTCACGTCACTATGAGGCGCACAGCGAAGAACAGAGGCAGTGAATCGAATCCCGCCGGCGAATGCTCTGCCAAGCCTTTATCCGCCGACGCTCTCTGCCTGCATTGCTGTGGTTCTGCACAGATGCAGCATACTGCGAGGTACTTCCCCACACTTTGCATCATCCGACTGAGCATTCTTTCTCCTTGACCATCACCATCATCTAGCAGCACCATATCGACATCACAGTACACTCAAGACACGGACGATCAACCTACGAGAACGCCTACAAAACAGACGCGCGGCATACAAGAAACATCACCTCTCAACATCCACCTGCTTCATCTCTCAGACGCTCTCGGATCCGTGCACCATGTCCAAGCTGCTTCGCAATGGCATCCCTCGCAAAGAAGACGGCAAGATCGACTTTAGCTGGAAGAATCACTACGGATTCACCGGCTTCATCGTCCTCTGTGGATTCCTCTTCCCGCCCCTCGCCGTAGCGGTACGATTCGGCATCGGCAAGGACTTCTTCATCAACGTCATCCTCACCATCTGCGCGATCATTCCCGGTCACATCCACAATTGGTTCATTCAAAATATACGAAACAACGATACCAAGGCAAGGACGCCCAAGTGGGCCATCAGGTATGGGCTGGTGGATGATAGACCTGCCAAGAAGCTAGCAAAGAAGAGGCAGTGGACAGGGAGGTATTATGACAGGGTGCCGCAGAGGGTGGTGTATGATGATGAGGGCAGAGCGCATGTGGTAGAGGAGGAAGAGGTCGAGACGAGAGAAGACCATGTGATCGCACCGTGGAATGTCCACCCTAACCGTGTCAAGGAGCACAAGACGGGCTTGGTGGATCCGGACCAGTGGATCAATGAAGATCCAGAACGCGAGAGGAGGAGCTACGCAGAGCCACAGCCAGCAGCGAGACAGTCAAGGTTCGCCAGGTTCAGACAACGAGGCCACGGCGATACAGACGACGTGGAATACAGCACGAGCCAAGGCGCGAGAAGGTACAGCAGCAGCCGAAGCTCTACCTCCTCGCTCAGCATTGTCATACCAGAGGACGCAACACGGTCATCCTACGCACCTTCACAGGGGAGAAGGGGAAGCAGCGTCGCAGGTAATCGATACAAGACGCAGTCCGTAGCCGTTGCTGCACCGGCAACCGCGACTGAAAGCAGCAACGACCGCACCGCTGCTCGTCGTACCGACGACATTTTTGCTCATGAGTTCTAGGAGCCAGCCAAGTCCTTTCTCCTCGTCTCCTTGTAATCTAGCTCTTTGACTTGTAAGAGCATCCTTCTTCCAATGCTCGATCAATCGTGAATTCACAATGCATCGGCCCACACACACACAAGGAGGCGTATCAGAAAACAGCCTGCAATTGTCCATATCTTTTCCCCTTTCACTTGGGTGGCCACTCGGGCTGACCCAAATTGCTCCAGACCCCCAACTCAACATCACCCTTGACACCCAACTCCTTCAATCCACCCTTGTTGGTCCCCGCGCCGGGCGCCACGCCACCACCTTCCTCCACCCTCACCCCCTGTCCGCCCGGCCAGCTACCCCTATCGAGACTCTTGCTGTAGCTGATCAATGCAGCCCTGATGTAACACGCTGTTGCGGCGGGAGTCAGGTATCGATCCGTCAATGTGCGCTTCGCGTTGCTTGCGATGGTTTGACCTTTGGTGATGAATCCCATGGAAATTGTCTCTTCTTCGATGAGTGTTTGCATCGTGGATGGGAGGTTCTCGAACCACTCTCCTTGCAGCACGAGGACGTTCTGATCGGGGGAGGTGGAATCGCTGACCAATGCAGGGTGGAAATGTTGTTCCCACTCCAACCTGTGCATCACCACGGCTGATTGGCAACCGAGGATGAACTTGCTCCTTCCCGAATACGCCACTCCTTCGCTATGTATCAAGAACTTGTGTCGACAGTGTTCGGGTGGGGAAACAATCTGGCCAATGTCGGGTCCGGATTCCCAGAAGCTAGTTTTCTTGACGTCGGACCAGCTTTGCGTGCCGGATCCGGTGGCGACACGGAGGAGCGATTCGCGTGGTTTGATGTTGTTGCCCAGTAGCGCGTCGCCTCTCCAGAAGGCCGGATTGGACTTGCTACGCCAAGGCATTTCGAGGTTGACTTGGGCTGCTTGACGTCGGAACTCCGGGTAGGAGGGGATGCCTGCTTCGGGCCAACTCGCAAAGCTGAAGTCCGGGAAAAGATACTGTCCTTCGGTATCGTTGATCCTCTTGTCCAACACCCATCCCGCACCTCTGCTGCCCTTTGGATCGGTGAACCCATCGAAATCGGCCGTGCTGATGACCAGCTCTGTCCCTTCGATCAAACTCTTTTCCTCCTCACTAGCTCCCGCATACGCCTGCTCCAGCAGCTGCAGCGTGGACCTCACCCTCGATTGCCAATCCTTCTCCTGCCTCCTCACGAAGATCTGTCCATGCTTGATCACCAACTGCACGCATCCTTGTCTACAATTCTCTGCTGCATTCTTGACATCGCCGTATCGGATCCCACCCTTGGACTTCCAGACCACCTCGTTGGCGGTCAGCTGTGGGAAGAGTCGAGAAAACTCTGCCTTGCACTGCGGTTGGGCCAAATGCAGGTCGTTTTGCAGAAGAGCGCTAAGCGATGGCTGCGGGCCCCACCGTGACGGTGAGATCGGAGCGTATGCTGGGAAGAAATTTGACAGCGGAACGATGGAGAACACCAAACAAACTCCTACGAACAACGCTGCGAACATGGCCATCGGTGCACCGCGTGCGGATTGTAGCGTCATTCCACCACCACCACCACCAGCGCGGTGACCCGTCAGCTGCGTCGGCATGTTTTGCGCAAAGGATCGATGATGACGTGGAGATGGATTGTGGTCAAGAAGCAAGACTGCAGAGAGCGCTCGAGCCGGAGATAGTCGCCGTTGGTGGGAAGATGAATTTTGGTTGACCGCGTGCATTAGCGCCGAGTTTGACACGCCGCTTGGCTTGGCGACGTTACGCATTCACCTGTCCAAAGACCTGCATGGTCGGATCGGTTGTATGGCCTTGGAAATTCTCCGCTGGCACGTCATCTCTCTCACGTGTTGCTGAGCCATCTGCATCCACCTCGGCTTTTAAATTCTTTCGCCTCACATAGAACAAATCTAACATTGTAAATGAATTGCTCTCATTGCGTATCGACCTAACAATATTAAGGTGCACCTCGCCTCCTCTGCGAACCGAACCCTGTCAGAAAGCGCACCTCCTCCTCCCGCTGATGAAAGCATAGGACCACGTTTCGGCACTCTGTTCGGTTTCTCGTCGATAACCGCGTCTGACATCCGTAAGCGGGCTCTTCAAAAGATTCGTAGCAAGGAATCAGATTATCACACGGAAAAAAGTAAACCGCTTTCGACGCTGGGTCGAAGAGTACGCTCAGGTTATTGTACGAATTCAGGACTCCGTCTTGTTAAGGATTGCGAGTGAGGGCAGCAGCTCATCTGCATATGCTTCTGAGTCCATCCGTGTTCGCTTCTAGAAGACAGACATGATGAGCTGCAACCATTGGCCCCTGTCGGAAATCGGCATCTGCAGTCAGCCGGAGCAGGTCGAACTGGCACGTGACCGCCCACGAGTCGTTGTAGCACTTTTCCGTCGCCAGTAGCACTGCAAGCCTCACAGTCCTTGCTAACACCGTTGGCATCACACAATCGCTTGCAAAGATCGTGACTGAGGCCAGACGTTCCCGAGAGGTTTGCGCAACTGCACCGAGCGTCTTCGTCTATGCTGAGGTTCCCGTGCCTGTTGCTAAGCCTTGCATATGGCGGGGCAACTCGACAGACCATTGCAAGCGGCTGTAATGGTGGCTACCTTTCCGAACCATGCATTCGGGCTATGGAGCACGGTGGAATGGACGACTACAGCCTCTTTTGTCCACACTGGTCCCGTTCCTGTCCCTAGAGAAAGTCGGAACCCGAGCTATGGGCTTCGGAAACGGTCCCAATCCCACTCCTGGTTTATTGAGTTGGAGGTAATGTGATCATATGCATGGACGAAAAGGATGCTCGGACACGATCAGAGGCGCCAAAAGGTCACCCGAAAGCTGTAATCCGTCTCGGATTCATCGGCATCAATTCGTTAGGCTTTTTGCTTGGCCGCGGGGACCCGCAGCGGGACCGCGCATAAATGAGCTTGGCGGAACACGAGCTCGATCGTCCTCACCGGTCATCCGAATTTGAAACGCTGACTGACGGCTCCAGTGTATCGGGCGGCTCGAAGCAGGAATTGATCGACACACTGTACAGTACCAGAGCGCCGTGCGGTGCTAGTCGTCTTACCTCCCTTGCCGACTACACCGAGCGACTGGGGTGCGGTACAGACTCGAAACTTGACTCGTCGGTCTCGCGCTATCCCGTTTCAGCAAAAGGATCGCCAGTTGACTCAATTTGACAGGACTGCCGAGCGCCTGACAGCAGCTGACAGCGGCACACTACTCTTCTGCCAAGACTGACAAAAGGGTACAACGAGAGCAACAGCTCCTCCCCTTACATATCGATCTGATCCCGGCCCTGCGGTGAGCAGACGATCCCAGATCATCGTCGTCTACAAAGCGGCTCTGCAAGCTGCACCTCGGTCCTGAGCGTCGTACAAACAAGACGGAATCGTATGTGTTAGCTGCGAATAATCGTCCCTTACCTTTCCGAACCATCGAATTACAAAATCGAGCACAGCGGAGTAGAGCGGAGATGGATGACGGCAGCCACCGACACGTCTGCTCTCGTTGCCACATTCCTGTCAGTATTCGAGACATCCCGAGCCCGATTTGCTGTCACTTTCACCTGCCTCGCTCCGATGAAGCACTCTGTGCACACGGTCCCGCGTCGGAGTCAGCCATGTCCTCAACTTGTCAAGCATTGCCTACTCGTGACCCTCGAGCGAATTTTAAGCCACGGGCTCGACACGACGCATCTTGCAGTAGGACTCATCTACTTCATGCCTGCTGCAGCCCTCCAATAGGTCTCATGCCTCGTGGGAACCGGCGGGTGTCGAATAGTAAACCCGAGAGGCCTGACTGACAAGTGTGCTCAAATCTCAGCCATCTTTGATAGACCCCCGCAGGGTCGCGAAGAAACCGTGGGCGTAAGCGGCGGTCACGAGGCGTCGTTTCTGGCGAGAAGCTCATTCAGTCGCTCGCCCAGGCTCAGCGAACCTTCCCGCGCTTCATACATGGAAACGTCTCTCTCTTCTCCTGTTGTGCGCACGAGGACGAGCATTGTTTAAGCGGATCCAGAAGCTAAATCAGAGGCTGAGCTGAGGCAGAGTTGCAAGTGCAACGACGTGGTCGCGTAAGCCCCGTGCTCGTCTATAAATACATCCTGTCCTACGGACACAACATCAGTCTTGTCCCCACCGAACACTGTATCAGTCAAGCCTCTCTCTTCGATTCAAGTTCCACATCGAGCGACCACGAAGCTGGGTCTCTCCGTCCTTTTGACAATCTTGCCCCTTGCGCTTGCGGCCCCTGCTCCCGATGTCGTTGGAGACATCGACACCAGCGACCTCTTGAGCCTCCCCGACCCCACTCCCGTTCCTGTTGACGTGATCTCGACCTCTGTCGATCTCGCTGCTGTTGCAACTTCGCTTGCAGCTCAGCAGAGCGTTACTGCCGATGACAGCGCGCCTACTGTGATTCCCCTCCGCAAGCGTCAGGGTACTTGCAAGCCATTCTCTTCGTTCGCAAGCATCAACTCGGATCTCACTAAAGCTAGCCCAACTGCTTTCCAGACCTACCCGCCCTGGCAGGCTGCATCGGGCCCTATCGGCACCTATGGCCTCCCCATCTACGAGGGTGTCAACTCTGTTGGACCGAAGAACGGATTGCTGAGCGTCAATGCCTACAGTACCTACGACCCGACCGTCTGCCAGGCCAAGTGCGACAGCTTGAAGAGCTGTGCATCATTCGCCATCTGGCGCGAGCGTGTTCCCACCCAAAAGTACGATGCTGCTGCTTGCCCAAGCCCTTCTACGGACGCGGCCTACCAGACCAAGTGTCTCTACTACTCCTACAAGCTGGCTGCAACAGATGCAACCAACAAGGGTCAGTGGACGAACAACGGCAAGTTCAATGTTGTGCAGACATCGGTCAAGTTCTTTAACAAGAACAGCTATGTTCCTGCCGCGGTCGATGGCTTCTCTGGTCCCACAGGCGACTTTGGTGTTTGTGCACCTCAAGCTATGACCACCGATGGTGGCAACGTCTTGACTGCCACGGGCACCTTCCACGTCACTGTTCTTGCCCGTGACCCTGGTCCCATGACGACTGCCATCGATCCTAGCTTCTGCGCATCCACTTGCAAAGCAATCACCTCCGGTGGACAGCCCGATGCCACGTCGGGCATCAAGGTCAATTGCAACATGTTCAGCCTCTTCCTCCTGCGCGCCAATGGAAAGGATGCTTGGCAGTGCCAGTACTGGACCATGGACCTGGATGCGAGCAGGAACACTGCCTGCAGTCTTAACAAGTTCGTAGTTGCTAGCTGGAAGTACGTGGCCTCCGGCAGCAACGCTGTGGCCCCCTACGTCAACACCAAGCCGCTACACCCCCACAGTGTACTGGCAGCGACAGCAGCACATTCGGTCTACGCTGCATCGAGGACTTCAAGAACATTCCTATCCGCTCTGATTTCCAGGCCGATTCTTATTCTCTGCAGGAAAGCTCCGACGGCAAGCCCAATGCTTACATTGAATATGCCTCTGAGATGGCTGAATTCACCAGTAGTGACTCAATCGGCTCTTACTACATCTTCAACAAGCCATACTTCTATCAACAAGATGCCACCAGACTTGCGGGCGACGGCTTCTTTGGTCTAGTCGGAGCAGATTACAACGGGGGTGGATTCACCTGGACTGCCAGCGGCTTTACTTTTGATCTCGAGTCTGTTGACCTTGGGCGTTGGTTCTTTGACTATGGATCGAGCTCGGATACTATGCAGCTTCAAGGACTGCGCAATGGCCAGGTTGTGACGCAGCCAACTCCAGCGTATCACATCCCGGGTACAGACAACGAGGAATGGGTCCACGCTACCGGCCTTCTCAATCTTGGCTTCAACAACCTTGACGCGATCCGAATCCAGTTTGGCGATGAAACTGGCAGTGCCATTAATACTGCCTGGGCCGTCGCCACCAATCTCGTTCTCACTCGTCACGCTGTGCCAACTACACAGAGTGGACGACGTGGACTGCACACTGTCAGCGCACGCGACGCCGCCAACTCTTCTTCTGGCGGATCCCAGGCTTTGCCTACCCTCCCGGGCTTTGTCCCCACGGGCATCGTCTCTCCAATCTTCAAGATCGCCTACAAGCCTGACAACGGGACCTCGGCCTCCAACTAAGAGTGCTCGCTAGTCATCACCTTCGATGCAATCACGCATCGCCCGATGCTTTCCCTTGCTTCGCTCCCTGCCGTTGCGTTTCCCTAGTCGTTCTCGCCCGGTCAGATTCTTACTACTTTCCCTCCCCATCATACTGGTCACAATCTCGTCATCTAGGGTTTCGTCTTCCTTGTCCATTCGATCCCGTTACAATGTCACCGTCTCCTGATCGTCTCATGTGTCATGTGTCCAATGTTGATGTCGCCGTTCTTGTGTCAGTGCACCACCGAGTGACGCCCGACAACATGGGCCTGGTTCCACATGTGGCTGACGATTGTATATTCTTCATTGAATGATACATCGGTCATCCCGGTAAGTGTAAAGACGTACACACAAATGTTTATGATGATTCTCATTCGAAAGCCAACTGCCCTTGTTGCGATGTCACAGTACCGGAAGAAATTTTACGCCTCCCAACTAAAACGGAACCTGGCCCCTAGTCAACCCTCCCGTCGCCTCTGTAAACCGAAACCTATCAAACAACCCACCGCCTCCTCCTCTTCCTCCCCTGCTCACCACATCACCTTCCTCTCCATCGAGCAAGAGCGTCGGGCTTCTCTTCAGCACCTTGTTCGGTCTTGTCCCCTGCGCTGCGGCTGGCGTCCTTGCGCTGGCTGCCAGCTTGAGCACCGACGGCGACACGGTGTTCGCCAAAGTGGTGGTAGCGGCGTCGGTCGAGCGTCTAGGCAGGGTAACACGCTGTGGCTCTTCCTGCTGTTGCCTCGGGGTGTGGGTGGTGTATCGGAACGCTTCGAGTTTGGACATGCTCGCACTGGTGTGCAGCATCGGCTTGCGTGCACCAGCACTCCTCGCTGCCAACGGCGTCATTGGTATCGCTTCCACGTCATCCTCTTCGTCGCTCACACTGGGCTTCCGCTCCATCGGCAGCAAGGGCGAGCTGGGCAACGCGTCCGTCTCGAGCCCTCCTGCAGCATCCACCCTTTTCACGCTCGAATCTTCCCCTCCTCCACGCACCGACGACGACGCTGGCGACGAAATTAAACCACTCCCTATCGCACTCTCCGGCGAAGACAGCACCGCTTCGCTCTCTGTCGACGCCGAAAACATGCGCTTTCTGCCCTTCGATGGCGTTTGCGGTACCACCACCGACGCTGAATCTGTGCTCGGCACCATCTGTGTAGCCACCACACTTTGCACCCTGCTCTCGGCCACCTGCGTCGACTGCCACAGCTCCTGCGTATTCATGACCAGCGCTTGCGACTCTGGTGCCACCGACGGCGCTCGAACCGGGCTGCTCGACTTGACGAAATCGCGCATGTCGTCGCACTCGTCGTCCCAGTAACCAGAATCATTTGGATCCTGTCGAGCTCTTGGCGGTGTCAGCTGGCCACCGAGATGCAGATAGGCGTGGTCGAGTTTAGCGTCTTGAGATGGCCGTCGCGACGCGAAAAACTTGCTCTGCGTTGGTCTCGCTTCCTGGCCTTGCTTTGAAACTTCTGCTTTCGCTTTGACTTCCTCCCGCACTCCATTCTGCCGATTCATGTCACGTGGCGCCAGCGCTACCCGTTCCTCCTTGACGACGCTGACATTGCTCTTGGCGCTGCCGTTGCTGGGCGAAGGACCGCCGAAAAAGTTCTTGAGACTCTGCAATCCCGCTTCCTTGCTGACCACCTTCTTTTTCGCAAAAGACGACGTTGCGCCCACACCCGACCGGTAGAAGCTGTTCCCACTACTGCTTGCAATGCCACCGACTCCATTCTGCCCCAGGGTGACCGGAGCGGTGGTGCTGCGAGTTAGTGAAAAGACTTCACCAGCTGCGGAAGCTGACGCACTGGTCGAGGCGATGTTGTTGGCCGAGTTGCTCCTTACACCGAGCGGCTTGGGCACGCGATCCACGATGTGTGTACGAGAGATCGGATCCACGATCCCCTCGGCAATGCCTCTCGCTACCTGATCCTCGATAGGAGCGCCAATGAAAGGAAGCATATCGTCGTGCGTACCATCCGGAAGCGGCGTGAGCGTGACGAGCTTCTGCGAACGCGGATCAAATACCCTCTGATGCACAAAGGTGAGCTCGGCCTTTCGAAATTCGCGCGAGTAGGTGGGTGGGATGCGCATCTTGCCTTCGAGACGAACGGCTTGCAAGACCTTGTCGACGGTCTTGTACCTCCTGAGGAGCCTGTGTGCGTTCTTGAGGCCCATTCCGACGATGCTTGGCAGGTAGTCGCAACCCGAGAGGATGGCCATCTGACGAAACTCGACGGCGGTCCAACCGGAAAGTGTGATGTGCCGGTTGGTCCAGAAGCGGTGTTGGAGCATCTCGACGGCGTTTCCCGCCTGATCGAGTTTGAAGAGAACCGTCTTGCAGCCAAACACGAGCAGATCCGAATCCTCGGTGACGACGCCGTCGATGATCCCCTGTGCTTCCAGATACGCCAGCTGGGCATCCGCCTCGTACGGTGCTACGACGTACGGGATGTTCTCTTCCTTTAATACCTTGATCAATTGAAACGCCATTTCAGGCGTGATATCGACGCATTTGCCATACACATCTCTCGCCTGCTGCGATTTGCCTTCTTGCTCTAGCTCTTTGGCACGTTGCAAGTTGTCGCTCCTGCGCTGTTCTCGATCGTCTTCGGTGCCCTTCTTTGCGGGGAGTTTGTCACCGTCGAATACGAGGTAAGGCTTGACGCCAAAATGCTGCAGCATACGGATGCGACTCAGGGCATGAGCTATGTAACGCGGAGTAGGGTCGCCGAGGACGATCTCGCGTGCACAACCGTATGCGCCGCGGTGGAGCCAGACGTAAGCGTCGACGCCGAGCGTCTTGCCAGCATAGCTCGATACGTGGACCGGTCTCTGCACGTCCTTGAGCAAGGGCAGCAAGCCTTGGATACCCATGTCGGGCCGGTGATTGCTGACTGTGCAGCTCTCGACGATGTTGCAGCGGGTTAGAAGGGCAGCCTTACTTCATGATGTGGTGGTGGTCAAAGATAGGATTGGATGAGGGGAGGACACGGTTTGCTCTGCTTCTGTGGAGGCTCGGTCGGCGATACTGCGCTGTGCAACCTTGAACTTACTTTGCGTAGCCAAAGCTTCAGCGAACGAATAAGAGCTCCAATCAGCTTGAATTTCGTCATTTTCGCAATTAACACGTCCAATTCCAGCAAGTGTGTGTGTGTGTTTCTCTTTCCGTCTGCTCGACGCGACTCGCGACTGAATATCGGGAGATCGGGCGAGAGCGCAAAATCCGATCGCACGGCGAGAAGACTTTGGGTTTGGATTGCACCGTCGACGCATTTCCCTCTCTTTACCATACCATTCCATCACATCAGCAATCTCGTCGACTCACAACAGAAGTGGGATCATTCTCACCGCCGGACTCCCTGTCACTCTGCTCGCTCACGTGCTTCCGAACACTAGCTTGCATTCTCAGGGTCAAGGCTTACCCGCTATCCCCTAGCACACTCTTGTATCGCAACGTAGCGACTGCGATTCTCCCAGAATGAAGCTTGTCAGGTAAGTCATCCCTGCATATCATACGTCTTTGCATTTCGTCGTCCTCGCTCACTGACCAATTCTTTGTCTGCATTCTTCGCTCTCGCCCTGCAGATTCTTGATGAAGCTCAACAACGAGTCGGTGACCATCGAGCTCAAAAACGGCACCGTCGTACATGGAACCGTGACCGGCGTCGACGTTCAGATGAACACGCACCTGAAAACGGTCAAGATGACCGTACGTGGACGACCTGCTGTGACGCTGGATACGCTGTCGATTCGAGGCAACACGATCCGGTATTGGATCTTGCCGGATGCGTTGCCGTTGGACATGCTGTTGGTGGACGATGCGCCCAAGCCCAAGGGCAAGAGGAGGGAGCCCGCGGCGAGGGGCGCGAGGGGAGGAGCTGCGATGGATAGGGGGAGGGGGAGGGGGAGAGGTGGTGGAGGCATGCGTGGCGGAAGAGGTCGTGGTCGCGGTTTCTAGTCTCGCGGCCGACACACACATTGTACTTTTAGCTATCGTAGCATCCACTCACACCGAAAGTCTGCGTCATATTCTCCATTACGCCTTCAGCTCGCGTGCGTTTACCGTCTCATACCTGTCCTTGCGTCCCGTTCACCTTGGCCTTGGCTGATGCAGCATCCCTCGCCTCTACCTCATCCATCAACTCCTGCTCGCTCCTCAACAACCCCTCCGCTCTCCTCGCCGCCTCCTCCGGCCTCTCTATCGGGTAATCCAACCTGGTGATCTGACCTCCTCTCAACAACAACGTCATCCTTTTGAAGTACTTTTTGCCTTCGCATTCGAACGTTGGGATGTCGAGAATCTCTCTCAACTGTTGCGATTCGTCGCTGAGCAGGTGGAAGTTGAGATTGAGCCGCGTTTTGGCTTCGAGCTGCTCGGTAGGGGATTGGGTGGAGAGTCCGAAGATTTGCAGAGAGGGTTCTTTGGACAGCAGGTGCGGGAGGTGAGAGTTGACGGAGGTGAGGTGTGGGGTGCAACCGGTGGCCCCGGGGATAGTGGACCAGGAGGCAGGAGTGGCGCGGAGCGGGGAGGCGGTGGACGGGTAGAGGAAGAGCATGATGGGTGTACGCAGCGAGAGCGTGAACAGGTCGACCGTGGTACCGGATGTCGATGCGAGGTCGATCAGCGCTGGTAAAGGGTGACCGAGGAGGTGGAATGCTGCTCTGTCTTCTGTCATCGTGGATCGATCTGTGAAATTGTGCGTTCTTGCAGTATGCGTCTAGGTCTCTATCAGAGCAGAGTGTAGGCAAGAGTCGACATCTAGCAACCAAGACGAACAAGAACATCTTCCAAGTTGGACCCTGCGAGCCATCCAAATCGGCAGCATAGCCGATTTCGAACCGGCCGATACCGCGCTCGCTGAACCGTTGCTTGCATTTACTTTTTCAAGTCTCGAGAGACGCACAATTTCCTTGCAAGTGCTCTCTCCTCTCCGTCCACTCTCACCATCACCATCATCAATTCGTAAGTATCCAACATCGTCGACACCCACAGCATCCCACTTCTCGGCGAAGGACGATATCACAACAAACTCTATAATCTGTCAATCCTCCGATGATACTCATGAAGAGCATCACTTGCGGAGAATTTTGTTTCAAGAAAGCATAACGGACGCCTCTCCTTTTTCCTCGTCGAACGCTGCTACGCAAAGCCAAGAGTAGCGAAATAGACCTTGCTGACAGTGACACCATGTTTGCACTTTCGTATGCATTGTCTTTTGATCCCGCAGGCTCGCAATGTAGTCCCTTTGAATCTTGTATACCAATACCTCTTCGCACTGGCCTCGCAATGGGAATTGATCGGTGCATCATCCCTCTGGCGCAGAACCTCATCACAACCCGGCACACGCACGTCGATCTCTCTGTGAAAAACGCCTGAGATTTCTCTAAAACCTGATCAGATAACTCCCACTGCTTCTCGTCAGATACCTCACCCACTTTACACTCTGGTAGTTGCTCTTCTCGAACACCTTGAGGTACCTGACCAGCAACCCACTGCTCGTGAACATCAGCACCTGGAAATCCACCTCGATCGGCGGTCTGCTCCAAGCCTTCCTCACCGTGGTGCTGCTCAACTCCGCGTCGGCACCGAAACTCGCCTCGCCTCCACCCTGGATCCTAGCGATCTTCCAGACGATGTGGTTTTCCGCAGGGACGTACTTCGCTTTTCCCATGCTGACCTGACACTTGACGGTGCTCGTATTGAGCGGTGTGGGGATCCGAAGGACTACGTTGGTGGCGGAGAGTTTCGTGTCGAAGTTGGCTTTGAGGTTGAGCGTGTATTCGACTTTACTCTTGGAGATCTCCTCGACGATGGCGTGCACTTTGAAGGGAAGGTTGACGTTGGTGGTGCTTCGATACCTCATCAACTCGAACTCTCCATCTGGAGGGATGAAGCTGATACTCCTATCCGTATCGTATTTGCCCAACTTGACGCACTGGTGAAATTGACAGTCGTCCAACTCGACCGCATCCACCTTGCCCTTGTTCTTATCGTTCTTCTCCAACACCAACTTGTCGTTCAACCCAAACCGGCATTCCGGCATACCCGTCAGATATGCACGCATCAGAATCGCACCATCCACATCCGCCCTGAGTATCGTACCTTTACTACTCATCAACAAATTCACCGTCTCGACGACATCCACAAACGCCTCGTTCTTCCTGTACTTGACATCCGCACGTCTCCAACTCGTCGCACCCGTAGCCTGGATCGTGATCTTGCTCGAATCCTCCCTCACCGCCTGTTCCGACTTGACCCCTTCCGTGGTGATGTACATCTTGAGCGTGTCGATCTCCGAATTCTGCGGGTAACCGAAATCCAAAATCTCATCCAGGAGTTCGTAGATCAGGACAAAGTTGTTCTTGACCGCTTCTTCATCAAACTTGCCGCCAAAGTAGGATCGTCCGATGGTGATGACTCGATAGCAGAACTCAAAGACGAGCGCGGCGTTGGCGTTGCACTTTGTTACCGCGACGATGTACAGGTTCTCGTGACGCACGTGGAAGAAGCTCGTCGAACCGAGCGTGATGATGGGAGAGCGAACGTCTGGATTGGAGACGACTTGGATGCGAAAGATGTCGGCGATGCTGCGTCGAAGATCGTTTCGAAACAGACGAGAGATGAGCACCTCGCCCTTTTGGTTGAAGATGAAGAACGCCGAGATCATGATGACGAGGGTGATGCCCCAGGCGAGGTGGAGAAGAGGAGTGGTCTATATCTCTCTCACGCCTCGGCGTGCGCAGGAGGTGGGACTGCAGCACCTGAGACTCTCTTTGACGGTCAGACTTGATGTGAATCGCTCCAACTGAAAGGGACTGTGCTGACCTGATCCAGTTGTCGGGGGCTGACGATGGCTGCGGGTCGACTTTTTGTTGTTGAGACGAACGAGGCTAATCCGAAATGAAGTCTCTTTGTGAACAAGGTTGACCGTCGGCTGAGCAAAGGGGTTGTGCGAGAAGGGAACAAAGGACTGGCCGGGTATTCGCTGAGCGCTGAAGTCGAGGTCGAGGTTCTGAGTAGAAGAAAGGGAAGAGTTGCCTACAAATCAAGGGTCAACAAGACCGCGCGTGTGGAGAGAGACGCACACACACACACTGCGCTGACCCTTTTCTTGCTCAATTCTCGCCGAGTGCCGAAAGGCACAAAATGGCGCTCAAGCCAGCCCGCCTCATATCGCTAGATCTAACAAAATATCTTTTTATCGGTTGCCTTGTCACTTCCTCTCACCTTTGGCTTCCTTCCACGAACAGAGATGAGCCGGACACAGCGAGGGACGGTGTGCATCTACTGTACTCAGGTGAGTGGGTATGGCATTTCATTGGGTCTGCGACAAGATCCGTTTCTGCAGCGCCGCTCGCATGAAGCCAACCACGGCAGACGAACCGCTCAAGCACAGCTCATGAGCGCGTTCCAGATCTGCCAAGTCGACGGCACCCTGCGATTCGGCCAGGATCTGCTCCGACACCTCGTGTGCTGCCGCTTCTTTTTCTTCTCCGTCGAGAGCTTGCGAAAATGCAAATGCAAATACGTGTGTGCTGAGAGCATAGTCGAGCTCCAACGGCGTTGGGTCCAACAGTACCACGGTGCTGCAAGAACAGAAAGAGTGATTGGAAGAGAAAATGTCAGTCGTGCTTCAGATACGGTTCGAAGCGCATCGTTGTATTCAGACTCACTTTCCGCTGTATCGCTTCTTGCGCTTTCTGCCGTTGGACTCTAGCTCGTCGTCCACCTCGATGTCATCGCTTTCGCCCTGTTCCTCCTTGTACTGGCGAACCAGACCCGCCAACTGCGATTGCGAGATCTCGGCCATGTGGCTGTTCTGCCTCAACACGATCCCCTGTGCCTCTGGTAGAATCGCACAAGAGCAGGCGGCAACGCTAGCCCTCGCCGGAATACCCGCATCCAGCAACGCTAACGATGCAGCATTGATCAAGGCAGCCTGCTCCGTCACGCTTGGCGGGTTGTCTGGCCCTAGCAGCAACGGTTGTCTCGGCACGTGTCGTTGGTTCGATCCAGTATCTCTCGCAAGCGGCTGTCCGGCCGACTGTGGTAGTGATGGAGCTGACAGTGTCTGGAGCACCACCTGTATCAACGATCGCGGGTGGTGGTGCAGCAGCAGCACCGAGGAGAAGGCGGTGGTGAGGGAGTCCGAGACGGCTTGGGCTGGGATACCTGCAACACCATGCTGAGGCTGATAGATAACATCGAGCGTTGCGCGATCTGTGAGCTCGTCGCGGATGCGCACTTCTGTCGGCCCCGAGACCGAAGCGACGACGATGACGGAGCCTAGGGAGAATGAGGCGCTGGCGTCCGATCTAGCCAAGGTTCCGAGCTCGGCTTTCAGAGGTCGCAGTGCCGTCGGCGAGGTCCTCCTGACGCTTGATGAAGGGCCTGCTGTCGCAACGGATTCTACCATCTTGCAGAGTGGAAGCAGCTGAGAAGATGATGATGATGATCGAGGAAGTCCAGAATGAGAAGATCGTAAGAAAGCTCGAATAGCTCAAGCAAGCTCAAAATCTGCTCTTCCGAATTCCGAGCCAGACAAAAAGGAGAAAAGCGACGCTGAAAAATATTCGAAATATTCGAAATATTCTGGCTGAGCGGCTCTTGCCGAAATGGCAGAAAACGGAGAAATGTTTCAAAACCTTGCTCGGTCCTTCCACATCTTCTCGACTCGACATCATCACCATCGTCGGTCAGCTGTATACACTTGCAACGATGAGCTCGACACCGCCATCGCAGCCACCGACAACGCCTGCTGCCTCCTCGTCCTCGTCTTCGTCGACGTCGGCATCGGCGTCCAGCTCGACACCCACCACCAATGCTGCCCCTACCGCTCCTGCTGCCAAGGCGCCCAAGCCAGCGCCTCGCGAGATCCCCGCAGTTCTTCGTCCACTCGAGTTCATGGGCATTCCCAAATCTGTCCTTGCTTGGAAGCCTCGCTTGCCATCTCGCAATTGGTCCATCTTCCTTGTCACCGTCGGAACGCTCTCCTACCTCTACTACGACGACCGTCGTCAGTGCAAGCTCATCCGCGAAGACTACATCGACAAGGTCAAGCATCTCTCCACCGAGCCCATGAAACCAGGAGAGTGGCCACGAAAGATCACCGTCTATGCCACCCGCTCTCCCGGTGACGATGACTACGACAAGGCGTTGCGATACTTCAAGAAATACGTCAAACCTGTGCTCGTCGCTGCCGGTATCGATTGGGAAGTCACGAACGGCACTCGTCACGGCGGTCTGGCGCGAGACCTGCAGGCAAGGATCCAGGAGAGGAGGCGAAAGCTGTTGGGACTCGAGCCGTGGATGGACGAGATCACCGCCATGTCGCAGACGCAGTTTTCGCTCACACCGCAGCAGGAGCTGCAAAGGGAGATCGATGGTGGACTGGTGTTGGTGGGCAGACCCGCGCTCAAAGAATGGGCTTGGGCGCTCAAGAATGGCTGGTGCACACCACTCGAGGTGCTCAAAAAAGATCGTGATGACGAGCTCGCACAAGAACTCGCAGAGGACCATGCATTCGACGAGCTTCCTTCCGAGCCCTCCACCTCTACAACCGGTGACAACGCATCGACAACACCGAGCGAATTCCTCGACGAGAAAGACAGAGCCATCGCCGCTCTCGCCGACACAGCCGAGGAGGACGGAGCAGGTGCACCGCTCCCGTCTCGCTTCGGCGCCGGTGCCAACAAATTCGGATCTACACCGTACAGCCTCGGTTCCGGTCCCAATGCGTTCAGCAGCATGATGGGTCCATCTCCCGCTGCCGCTGCCGAAGCGGAAAAGAAGCGCGTCAAATCCGAAGCCGAAGCAGCAGCAGCACGACTCGACCCCAAGCTACTAGCACCACCCGAGCAGATCCCAGCACAACCGCCCATCTGCTTTGTCGACTTTAGCAACCTCGTCGGCTGGCGCAACATTCCGCTTCGAATGTACCAGTTCTTCCGACAGCGCGACAAGGTGCAACACGGTGCCGAGCTTGCCCTCACCTTGGTCTACGGTACCAAAGAGACTGCGCGAGAGTTCCAAGCCGGTCGACAGGGTACCTTTGCCGGCGAGGTGCCGCAAGCGCCACCACAGGGCGGTGACCTCGATTGGGGAATCGAGACTGAGGAACGCTACCCACCCTACTTCCTCAAATCCGAAAAGAACCTCGCCGAGGCACGCGAGAGCTACTACAAAGCACTTCCCAAGCACCTCAAGGACGCGCGCGACCTCGCCCGCGGACTGCGCGAACAAACCAAGCTCGAAAAGAACGATCCCAGCAAGACCGAGTCCGAGCTGCGCGAGCAACGCTTCAAAAAGGAAAAGGAGTGGAGGAACGCAGAGATGGGCTTCGACATCATCAGACCGAGTGCAGGTGTAGAGTGGGACGAGAAGTTCAGAGGCAGCCTCAGAGTGTTTGAGCTGTCGAGCGAGGTGAGGCAGCAGATCGACCATCAGCAGCAGCTGAGGAAGGAAGCGAGCAAGGACAAGGAGCAGAGGTTGCAAGCGGAGGAAAAAGTGTTGAAGGCGGAACAGGCTCAACGACAGAAGGAACTAGAAGCGCAGCCGTTGGAAGAGTTGCCTACAGATATCTGAGAGCGAGATTTCATGTACTGTCACAGGAAGGAAACGCATTGCAAGCAAAAGCCCCCATTCACATTGCTTTGATATGGCCATGGTCAGAGTGAGTCGATAGCAAAGAACAGGGAAAACCACAGGTCTACGAGTTCTGCAGCGTAAAGAATGTCGAAAATTGCGCTCTTCAAATCGCGCTCTCGGAAGACGGAGATGGAAATTGAGTGGAGCAGGACGCAAAGACCAACCAATACAGAAACCGCAGCTTGAACCATCTTGTCCTTTACCACTTCACCATCCACCAATCAACACGAACCCGTCGATACTCGCAGGTGGAAAACGACCGCTATGAGCAAAACGAGATAGCGGTGCATCGATTCCGAGTCCACCTTCGAGTTCCGTCGTTCTGACGTAGGGCGATCGCCCTCCTACACCGACCTCCAACATGTTCGAACGCTCGCTCTCGGCGCTCATCAAGGGCCTCCGATCGCATCGCGGCAAGAATGAGCCCAAATACGTCGCACAGGTCATGGACGAGATCCGCCACGAGGTGCGATCCGGCGATCTCGAAGTCAAGGCCGAGGCGGTGCTCAAGCTCACCTACCTCCAGATGCTCGGCTACCCGTTCTCAGGCGCCAACTTTCACATGCTCGAGACCATGGCATCCAACAAGTACCACCACAAGCACGTCGGGTATCTAGCTGCGGCGCAATGCTTTTCTGCCGATACCGACGTACTCATCCTGGCAACAAACATGATCAAGAAGGACTTGCAGTCGAGTCAGCCCCTCGACGTCGCGATTGCACTCAATGGGCTGGCCCACATTGCCACTCCCGACCTGGCGGCACATCTTGGACCGGACGTAATCAGGCTGCTCACCCACAGCAAGGTCATGATCAGGAAGAAGGCGATTCTGGTGCTGTACGCGCTCATCATCAAGTCGCCCGATCTGCTCGAGACAAGTTGGGACCGCTTGAGGGACAAGCTCGACGACCCAGATCTCGGCGTCGTCTCGGCCGCAGTCAACATCGTCTGCGAGCTGGCCAGACGTGATCCAAGACCCTTCCTTCCACTCTCGCCTCAGCTCTTCCGCCTACTCACCACCTCGACCAACAACTGGATGCTCATCAAGATCATCAAACTCTTTGGCTCGCTCACCCCGCTCGAACCGCGTCTCGTCAAGAAGCTCGTGCCACCAATAACCACCATCATCTCCACTACCCCCGCCATGAGTCTGCTGTACGAATGCATCCACACCATCATCATCGGCGGCATGCTCACCCAGCCGGGTGGAGACGATCTAGCCCACACGTGCGTCGAGAAGCTAGCTGCGTTCTTGACGGATACCGACCAAAATTTGAAGTACATCGCGCTGCTGGCGCTGGTAAAGATTCTGCCCAGTCATCCTCACTTGGTCGCAGAGCATCAGGATGTCATCTTCGAGTCGATCGAGGACCCGGATCTGTCCATCAGGTTGCGCGCGCTCGAGCTCGTTTCGGGGATGGCGGTGAGCAGGAACCTCGAGAGCATCGTCTCGCAGCTGCTGTCGCATCTCGAGCCACCGTCGTCTGCGTCCCATGTTGCTTCGGGTAGCGTCAACAGCGCTGGTGCAGCTGCTGCGGCACTCAAAGCGAGCCTGGCCAGCGGCGGAGGAGCAGGCTCCGACGCAGATCCTTCTTCTAGCTCGCTCGCCGCCATCACTTCGGCAAACAATCCAACGCTGTCACCGTCGTACAGGTTGGAGATCGTAGAGAGGATCTTGGCTCTGGGAAGCTACGATACGTATGCCAATGTGGTCGACTTTTCGTGGTACCTCGATACGCTTCTGCATTTGGCCATGGTGTCCAGCCTGCCGGATGGCAACAGCATCGGATCCAAGATTCGAGATCAGCTCATCGACATCACCGCTCGAGTAAGGGCGATCCGTCCACACGCAGCTCGCGTCATGGTATCGCTGCTCAACGATGGACGTCTCGTCCCGTCCTACGACTGGACGCGTTCCAGCACTGGCTTGACCGTGACGAAACCGTCCAGCGCAGCAGCCGACGACACGAGAGAATCACGCAAAGTCCTCCACGCCGCAGCATGGATCCTCGGCGAATACGCACACGATCTCACCACCCCTCCTGCCCAAGTCGTCCAACTGCTGCTGAAACCCGCGCTGTTCGATCCGACCATCTACGACGCTTCCACTTCAGCAGCGTGCGTGCACGGCGCGGTCAAGTTGTATGCGTTCTGGGCATCCGCGGTCTCGACGCGGTGGAGCGAGGATGGGATGGAGCCCAAGGTTGAATTTGACGATTTGAGGAAGGCGACGGTGGAGGTGGCGATGAGGTTGGAGGCGATTCAGAGCATGTCGCTGGATGCAGAGGTCCAGGAGAGGACGGTGGAGTACAGGCAGCTTTTCAGGTTGATCGAGAAGGATTTGGAGGCGTATCGCTCTCCTGCGTCGTCAACGGTCGAGTCTGCAGCTAAGGAGAGCGAAGGGCAGACGGATGGAAAAGGCGACGAGATCAACGAAAAGCAACCCGAAACGATCGAAGCGCAGAGCACATCACCACCGCGAAGCCTCGACCTGCTCTCGCCGCTCTTCTTCAACCACGCTCTCGGCCCGCTCGGGGCTAACGCCCAATCCCGCGTCCCCGAA
Organism: Pseudozyma hubeiensis SY62; assembly: GCF_000403515.1. NCBI lineage: Eukaryota > Fungi > Basidiomycota > Ustilaginomycetes > Ustilaginales > Ustilaginaceae > Pseudozyma > Pseudozyma hubeiensis. The sequence continues at coordinate 194,468 of NW_012133810.1, read as the reverse complement.
CCCTCCGACCTGAACCTCACCACATGGATCGTTCCACCCGACAGCTACGTCGTGCTGGACACCATCGATCTCTCCTCACACCTCGACGCCGACGACGAGCCTCCTGCAACCGTCACCAACGACACCACCGCGGCAGAGCGGAAAACATCGCAACGTCCATCCAAACTGCAAGCGGAGCGTGCACAAGATCCGTTCTACATCGTCGACTCTTCCCACCCTACCCGAAGCAAACCGCAGCCAGCAGTGGAGGACGATGTGGATTCCATCCCCATTGTTCGACTGGACTCGCTTCTCGCTCCCACAAGAACAGCGGAAGCCGAAAGGGTCAAGGTGAGACCACCCGTGTTGGAGCAGGAAGAGATGCCAGAACCGATCCCCAAGAAGAACACCAAGAAGAAGAGTGCAGCCAAGAAGTCGGGCGTGGGGGAAGGGGAGGATGATGTGGGGACAAAGGTGGTTACAGTGGTCAAGAAGAAGAAAAAGACGACGACGAGTAAGGGTGCGTCGTCTGGTGTGGTGATTGATTAGCGAGGGCTGGGAGGCAATATCAGATCAATGAAAGTCACAGTCGTTGAACACGATAGTGCTGTGGAAAAAAACGTCTTTCTCATCGACTTGCCACTTCTCGCCACAACTCACATACATCACGCTCGTCTCTCTCTGAACACACTCTTGCATTCCTTACCCACTCACAACCCCTCCAACGTACTCTTGCTCCTCCCCGCCGCAGCCCTCACCCTCTTGGCATCCCTCAACACCCTCCCCGCTCCCAACGCAACCACCTTGTCCTTGCTCCACCTTTCATCCAACAACACCTCATCTTCCTTTCCTTTCCTTCCCTCCAGTGCGAGAATAACCTCCCTCGCCCGGGCATCAGCCTGTTCGACCCACTCGATCGCCTTTCCCCCATCCTTGCTCCCTTTAAACCAGGACGGGATGAGTTTCGATGCCGTCTTTCCCGATGAGGAGCCACGCGTCAGCGCGAAAACTGTTTCCGCGACGTGTAGGTCCAAGATGGACTGGTGGTGGAGGATCCACAGCTTGTGAAGTTCCGCACCGGGTTGAGTCGAGGAGAAGGGGTGGAGACGGTTGAGTTCGGCGGAGGAGAGCTGCAGGGCGGACATTTGGGTCTGCAGCGCTTGTTGCAGGGATGCTGGGGTGGGGGTGTGGGCGTGCAGGGCGGATTTCGAGACGAGAGCGGTGATGAGCGAACGAGTGAGTGCTGGTGGAGCTGCTACTACTGCTGCTGGTGCAGAGACCGGCTCGGCGACTTGCGTGGGAACCGAGCTCTTGGAGGTAGAGAACCATCCTCCCAACCTACTCTTGTTGCTCTCCGCCACAGTTTCCACCTTGCTCACGTCTGCCTCCAGCATCCCTGCCCCAGCCGTCGCAGCAACCCCAACCGCCCTAGCCAACCACTCCTCCGCATCCCCCTTCCGATCCAACGCCGAATGTAGATCACCCAACTTGGTCGCCAGTCTCACCCTCCTGCTCGCGTGATCCCTGCTCGTCGATTCTGTCCAGCTCGCGATATCGTACAGCTTCTCGTAGCTCGAGATGGCCGATTCAAGTGCACCGCGACTACCCTGCCTCTCCTTGACCGCTGCCAGTCTCGCTTCCAACGCCAAGGCCAGCGGGTCGACGTTGCCCAGCTCACGCTTGGCCGCGTCATCCGTGATGAGTCCAGCTCGAATGGCATCCGTGTCCGGAAGCTTGATGCCCTTGCTAGCAGCGATCTTGACCGCAAGGTTGAGGTACTGCATCGCCAAGATCATGCCATCGTCGACGTGCAACGCCTTGCTCGAACTCATCGACGTGATCGCCGTCCTACCCAGTCCGGAGTTCCCACCCGAGCCACCCCCGAACATAACACTCGGGGAGATCCCACCGCCCCAATTGACGCACATCCAAGCCGATCGAACGGCGTGTCTCCCCTTGATGCCTAGTCGAGGATCCGTGCCGCGACGTTCCGGCGAGCCTGACCAGGACTCTTCGAGCGCCAGCTCGCTCCACCCGTACAAATCATCCGAAGAAGAAGCAGCGGCGGCGGCAGCGGGCATAGCAACGTGCTCCACGTACTGGTGAGCAGCCTCGAACGATACGACTCCGATGGTGGCGACTCCGAGTGCCGAGTAGGTGATGATACGCGCGATGCGCGAGATGGTGTGGATGAATTGGGCGAAGGGTGTACCGAAGGACTGGAGGACTTGCTGCTGATTGGGTGCTGTCGAGTAGCTTTTTGATTGAGCCGTCAGACGAGGAGAGGTGAAAGCTGATGCTGGTGTCCGGGGTGCGAGCGTCGGACGAACGACTCGCAGACGAGATGGTCGGAGCAGAGCAGTCTGCAATCTGAGAGAGGGATTGACCGCACTCATCGCGGCGGCGCTTCGAAGTGATTGCTTCATGGTAACGACAGGTGATGAGTGTCGAGAAGGAAGGTTCGATGCTCGAGTGGAGTGGAGCAATCACCAAAAGAACATATAATGTCTGATTAAGCCTCCGCTGCAACACACTGCGCGTATGAAAAATTCCCAATCGGCCACTCTCACCGCCCGATTTCTCAACACGACTTGCTCAACATCACCCTCTCTCTTGCTCCGTCACTCTTCGACCTTTTTGAAGTAGAGACCATCACAGACGATCTCTTTCAACAAGCCCGCTGGGTCAGATTCGATACTATCTACTACAGCACTTGTCAGGTCCGCGTCTCAACTACGCATCCTTAGCCAGCGCCTTCTTCCCACCCTGCACGACCTTCCTCGCCAACCCCTCCCTCCTCTTCTCCCTCGCCTCGATCCCGATGCCCACAAACACCACCGCCACCCCGAGCCACTGCGCCCCACTCAGCTCGTGCTTGTACACAACCACCGACAGCAGCATCGTGAAGAGCTTCCTCGTCACCGTGATCGACACCAGGGTCAGACTGCCGAACCTCTCGAGAGTCTCGAAGATCGACACCTGACCTACTGCGCCTGCGAGTGCATAGGCGATGATATCGCGCCACACTTCCGGGTGTTTCGCCGTGAAGGATAGGGCTGTTGAGAGTTGGGTTGGTTGTCCGGAGTTCGAGAGGAAGGGTAACGGGAGGGAGAGGGTGGTGAACATCAGGAGGAACGAAATGCTGTTCATGACGAGCATCATCTGACCTGCTGAGACGGTCTTTCTGCCGAACTTGGAGAATACCTGATCCTGGGTGCTGTTCGTCGCACCATCGAGCACCAAGTTGAGCAGACACAGAAGCAGACCGATAACGCTGCTGCTCTCCCTCGCGCCCTTCTTGGTCGGTTTAGCAGGTGCGAATGCCATGAACAACCAAATCCCCAACGTCACCAGTCCCACCACCGCATACTTGTACCCTGCAAATTTCCGCCTGTACAGCACAACGTTCATGACTAGCACCGGGACGAGCTTGCACGACTTGGCTAGCGTCAGCGTCGGGTAGGAGATGTATCGTAGGCTGAGAAATCCTAGTTGAGAGGCGGTGCTTTGAAGGGCTGCGATGAGGATGTAACGTGAGAGCAGCGGAGAGATCCATCGACGACGCGCTGTAGGAGCAGCTTTTCCATTTGCCGCTGCCGTTGAAGATCCATTCTCTTGCTGCTGCTGCGATGGTGCGATCCCATTCGGAGTTAAAGTGTGCAAGCCGAGGATCTGACTGACGGGCTTGTCGGTTCCTCGATTTCGTGCCAGCAGATAAACGCACGCGACGATCGACGAGAACAACGCCTGAACAGTGTTGAGAAACAGTGGCGAGCGAAAGTACTCTGGCTGAGAATTAGGATGCAGCAGTGTCGCCGGTGCGATATACGGTGTCTTTGTGACTGCGAGGCGGCGAAGAAAAAACGGATATCAGTACATCAAGCTCTTTTGCAGACACAGGAAAGGGAAGGTGATGCTACTCACGTCGTTCTTGTAGCAAACCCCATATCAAAAAGGTGGTGTAGATGGAGCTGGCGCAGATGCCAAGTTGCAGCAACGTCATTGTGTGTGTGTATGGAGCAGATGGTGGAGGGAGAGAGCGAAACGACAGGAAGAAGAACGGGAGCGCGAAACGGAGACCAACACCCTGCATGAGCCAAACACAAGAACACGTTGCAAATTAACACCGGTGAGCTTTGGCTTTTCACGCCGGCCAATTTACGTGATTCGGGATGCCACGTCGCCTGCTCGACTGACGCAAATGGTTTCTGATCCACAATCGATCTGGCAACCTTCTCCTCATGTACTTGCTGGATGTGTTTGCTCATCCACAATTTTACAGCGTAGCGCATTCAGGAGAAAGCCCCTCGGCAGCACCGAGACACGCAAGCAGCGCAACGAGTGCATAAGGTATTAGAGAGAAAGTTTATACAAAAGCGCTGATGAGTGCTGGCAGAAAAGGAGGTAGATTGCAGGTAGATGGAATCCGAGACGATGCGGCATGCGAGCAGCTGCTGTCGTGTAGGCTTTGTCGTTTCGCACTGTCGTGTCTCCGAAAGTCGTAGTACGCTCTTCCCACCCGTGAGGCGGCACAGGTTCCGACGAGAGCAGCGTCTCATCGGCAGTCGGTCCGATCGTCAAGTGTTCATCCTTCGGCCTCTTCCCACAGCAACCGAGTGTATCCTTCCTCCCCCGCACTTGTCCCAACACATTGCGTCCTCATCCGACTCCTAACCAATCACTCGACTTTCACATCTGCCTTCTGTCGTGTTCTGGACAACGCTGCCTTGACCGGATCTGCTATCGCTCGGGGTACACCATTCTTGGCTAGATAGATGGCTAGCAAGATGAACACTGCATCGATGGCGAGCAGCAGCCACGGATTCCAACCGGCTTTCTGTGATGTGCTTGAGTTGGCCGCTGTTGTTGCGTCGCTCGGGGAAGAGTCGAGGCCTGGAACTTTGGGATGACCCGGTGGTGGCGTGCCTTTGAATCCTAGCGGACATGTACTCATCTCGTCGACGATTTGCTGCGCGATGCGTGATGAAAGAAGGATTAGTTTGAGGCGATGATCGAGGTAACGTGGAAGAAGTGTTGATCAACGGGTAACTCGAGGTGGTGGATTCCAGTCAGATGGCGGAGTTTCCCCAGGCCTTCAAAATTAACCGCGAAGCGGATGGACCCTGAACGCCTTTCGGCGCAGCACACCACACAGCTCACACCTGGCGTCATGGAACTACAAGCTCGCTCATTTTTTTGCACTGTCATTCCTGCGGCTACGTGTTAGCGAGCGAGAATCCGAGACCCTTATCCGCATAGGCTGCGTCCATTCGCAATAGATTGGCCCACACTGCAAGCGAGTTCAAATCAGAAGAAGGTGAATGGTCAGTCCACGAGGGAAATGTCGAGGCGGCGACCTTTGCGTACTTACTTGGCCTCAAGGTGTCTGGCAGCGACTCGCCAAATTCAGGGTCACGCATCCACTCTACACCATGCTGGAGTACATTCCTTGCCCTCTCGGCTGGACCGTTCCCACCCTGAGATGCATCCCCGAAGCAGCCGTGCAGCGTGGCCCGCTTCGCACTCGGCAGGTAGCTGGCGCGGTGCAAGATCCTTTGTGAGTAGAAGGCCGTCTGACCAGCTTTGAGTTTCACCCTCAGCGTATCGGGCGGATCCACGCCGATCCAAGACCCGTCCGCGCCAAACCCGTCCTCTCGGTCTCCGTGTCTCTGCGATGTATCCACCTGTGTCGCTGGGGGAGCCTGAGCATTGTTGGCTTTCACCTCTGCATCCGTTCGCAGCCTACGATGGGTTCCAGGTACGATGAAAAGACAGTCGTCGTCGTAAAGGGCCGTGTTGAACTGAACACCGTACGTCGGCGTGTTCAATCGCGTCTGTTCTTCCCTCTGCGACACATCAGGTCGAACGTCGTCCCGATGCCAGCCGAGCGCAAACCGATGCGATGCAGGATTGATGAGCAGGTTGAACAGCTCCATCTGCATGTCCTCGACCTGAGCGCCGATCAATAGTGAGGCGATATCCAGCAGAGGCGAGCTTGCGTAAAACTGCTGGAACTGAGTCGAAAGTTCCGAGGAGGACTCGCCGAGTTTGTCGAGTTTGGGGTTGAGTAGGTGCTGCACACCCCAACTATCGCCGTTGACTTTTGTGAACGGTGGGAAGGCGTTGTCGACGACTCGTCGATGAGGCCAAAGTCCATCGCGCGTGAGTTGAGTGGCAAGTTCGGCAGAGTGCCGAAGAGAATCGATGTGCAGTGGTGAACTGGGATCAGAGGGAATAACTCCATTGACAATCACGTAGCCCTGGTCGTGGAATTGCCGAAGCAGTGTGGCATCGTCGTAGCCCAGCGCACGAAGCCGAGGGGCTGCGTCGGATGTGCCGCCATCAATTGCTACAACCATTGTTGCAGTGCTTGTATCGTATGGCCAGGTTGTGGTTGTCAGAGAGCAGTGTGACCGTGTGATGCTGAAGGAACAGGCAACGCAACGCTCCCATGGTCGCAGTGCAGGGCAACGTCGAAGCGCACGCCGACACGGTTGAGTGGAAGGACCCTGTCGCCAACCATGCAGCCTCTGACCCCGCTCAAAACGCCGAAATTGCCGACGATCCGCGATGTGAGTGGGCTCTAACACCACAGATGCACCCCGAAAAAATGATTGAGTAAGGCTGCAACAATCTGCACAGTCCATCTCGTAAAGTGACGTCGAGAAGAACTGCCCTGCATTGACCGAGTCACGTTGCCTCAAAAGCGAGTCAAGTCCAACTCCACACGCCGATCCCTTCTCATCTTTGACCTGCGCTGCCATCATCTTTCCCGTTCAGATAGACCATCAACTACGAGATGTCCGGCTTCACCGACTCGATATGCGTCTTCTGCGGCTCTTCGCCCGGCGTCAAGCCCGAGTACATGGCGGCGGCGGCTAGCGTTGGACACGCCATCGCCAAGCACAACTACCGTCTCGTTTACGGAGGTGGCTCGCGTGGTTGTATGAGCGGTGTCTCTCAAGCCGTCTTCGAAGCGGGTGGACACGTTCTCGGCGTCATTCCCCAAGTCATGGCTACCACCGCTCCCTCTGGCCACCCTGGTCATGGAGGCAAGTCCACCGTCGTTTCCAAAGAGGGTACTGGTCCCACCGTCCTCAACCCGGAGGCAGGTTCCGGCCACGTCGAGACCGTCGTCGTCCAGTCCATGCACGAGAGGAAGCAGCGAATGGCTGAAGAGAGCAACCTTGGCTTCATCGGTCTGCCCGGTGGGTACGGAACTTTTGAAGAGGTCATGGAGATGGTCACTTGGACTCAGTTGGGCATCCACCGCAAGCCTATGGTGTTGCTCAACGTCAATGGCTTTTACACGCCCATCAAGCAGCAGATCGATTTGGCTGTAGAGGAGGGCTTCATCTCCAAAGCCGGTCAGCAGCTCGTCAGCCTCGTCGAATGCGATTCTTCCAACATTGATGCATGTGGTGAAGCCGTTCTGGCAGAGGCGGTCCGCCTGTCCAAGGAAGTCGCCTCCAACGGCTCGGGCTACTGGGACTGGAACAAGCCACAAGGACCCGTCAGCACCGCAGAGGGCGGCATCATCGACAATGCCGCCAACAAATCCCTCCAAGTCGGCGACGGTGAACAGCTCGCGGTCGAAGTGTCCAACCTCACTTTCACCTTCAACCCGGACATTCCTCCTTCGCTCGAACGCTGCAACCTCAGCCTGACGCGCGGCTCCCGATGCCTCCTCATCGGCGCAAACGGTGCCGGCAAGTCGACCCTCTTGCGTCTTCTCGCAGGCAAGAAGCTGTGCGATTCCAAGGTGCGCGTGTTCGGCAAAGACGTCTTCCGCGACTCGCCTTCCGGCGTCACATACCTCGGCACCGAGTGGGCCATGAACCCTGTCGTTCGCTCCGACATCGTCGTCTCCACCTTCCTCGACTCGGTCGGCGGCTACCGTCACAAGGCACGTCGCGACCGTCTCCTCGACATTCTGGACGTCGACCTCACCTGGCACATGCACGCCATCTCGGACGGAGAGAGACGACGTGTTCAGCTCTGCATGGGTCTCATGGAACCGTGGGACTTGCTCTTGCTCGACGAAGTCACCGTCGACCTCGACGTCCAGGTGCGCGCTGATCTGCTCGACTTCCTGCAGCAGGAGACCGAAGAGAGAGGTGCTACCATCATCTACGCCACCCACATCTTTGACGGTCTGCAGAGCTTCCCCACCCACTTGGCGCACATGAGGCTAGGAACCACCACCACCACCTTGCCCATCGACTGGCCAGCCACCAACCCAGCCGACATCGCCGCTCTGCCACCCACTGCCAGCGCCGACAAGGATCGCGATCTCTCGCCTTTGCTCAACGTCTCGTTGGCGTGGTTGCGCGAGGACAAGGTGGTGAGGGCGGAAGAGGAGGCCAAGAGGGGCAGGGTTCGTGGTGCAAACAGGAAAGCGGAGACCACCGACTCGGAGAGGTTCTTCAGCAAATACGATTACTCCCAGACCGTCACTCGCTAGGGCTTTGTCGTTGTACTCGTGCAGCTCAACGCTGTCTCTCTTCTCGCATACAGATGCTTGACATGACCACTGTCATCGCATTGCTCTTCTTCTCCTCATTCGAACCTTCATTCGCTCACGGCTCCCTGACTCATATGTACTTTTATCTCGACACTGAAAAATTTAGAACTGTTCAACCAGAACACAATTTCCAACCGGGAGTGTGGCGTGTGGGTTGTGAGAGCGAGCGCGAGTTGGATGGCTGCGAGAACAGGGGAGAGTGACAACGCGTATCTGGATTGTGGGTGGGGTAGGCGGGTTACCGCTGGTTCGATGAGCTCATCTCACATTCTACAGAGAGTTTTGCGAGAATGAGTCTATCTGGTCCCTGGCGAGACGGTCATCGGTGAAGCTGAAACCAGGCGACTGTGCTTTACGATATGAAGCAGTTTCCACACGGCAGAGTTGACCAGGAGGGTGACATGGAAAGGGGCCCCAGCCTAAGAAGTGCCTGTCGAAGATTTGGCTCTTGCCTCTGTTTCTCCTTTCTCCCACCACTCCTCCTCATCCTCGCACATCGCTACTGTTTTCCAACAAAACCATCAAGACCCGTTTGATGTGGGTTGGTGTCAAAATGCGTCGCAGCAACACCCTCTCTATCCTCTTGACCCTCCTCTCAATAATACACCGCACAACCAACGCTTCACCACTGTCGTTCCACCTCGAGCGATCCCAAGCGCGCAAATTCCTCGACAAAGGCAAATCCGTCATGCAGGACGCTCCTGACGAACGGTCATCCATCTCCCCAACAGAGTTTGTCAAGGAGATACCTTTTGACGCCATCCCCCACCATCGCTCTCGTTCCGAAAATTCCAGATCTGTCGATGGGACCTCGTCACCACGTGTAAGATATTTCTCCTGACCCGCACGGCTGAGTACCGGAATGCCACAGCTGACACTCATTACCGCTCATGCAGTACGATACAAGTGGGGACGACGAGGCAGTGTGGCAAGGAGCAATGCATCCCCTAGAACCACCCACATTGTTACCTCTCGAGTTGCCCATCGTCTCCCATCGCGATGAAGTCTATAGTTGGGCATCTGTCTCGCCACAAAGCGGACATCTTGATCAACAAGATGCACCACACGACAGCAATGTCTACGGGAAACAAGGCAGGAGCAACTTGTCAAAGCTTTCCAAGTTTATCCAGAGACTCGGGCTTGAGTCCTGGCTTTCCAGTTCCTTCAAGTCCTCGAGTAGGCTCGACTCGGAGGCGGCAGGTTCCAGCACTTCTGGCCCCAGAGGTAGTGCGAGTAGTGGTGGCAAAGGTGCTGGTAGCTAGGAACGCCGTGACATCAGCACGACAATGAAGCGTTGTAATGGTTTGGATGGGTTTACGCCTTCACGCCCAGTCACTCGTCGCTGTGGGTGGCAGAGTACCACCATGGCCACACCTTGCTGCATGCCGTCTTGATGTAAGAAATGCTTTTGACAGCGTAACTCGTGTGGGCTGCCAAATTTGCTGGTGGGGTAAATCGTGTGGCGAGGCCAAGTGAGATTTCAGATGTGATCTGCAGCGCGATCCTTCAACGTCGTCGTGATGACGAACTTCGTTTTCCAGAGGGTACATAAACTTCACATCTCGCATATCACCTTCACTTCCTCCAACACCTTCGACCGTCGTCTCTACCCTCAATCTACCACCATGCATTTACTGTTCTTCATCCTCACCGTGCTAGCGGCTCTGATCTCACCCTCCTCATCCGCACCGGTCGACGTCCCCTCGCTCTTCACCACGCTGCGCCACTCGACCAGCTCCGACCTGCCGTCGCTGCTCACCGCTCACCCCTCCTCCCCCTCCACCACCCTCCTCAACATGGGCTTCCCCTCCAGCACCACCCTCACCACCTCCTCCTCGCGCGTCATCCTCCCCGCACCGCGCTTCCACCACCTCACGTACATCATCCCGCACCCCTCCGCCCCCTACTCCGAACTGCTCGTCGCCAACTCCGCCACCGGCAAACTCGAGAACTACGGTTGGATCAGTGGGCATCGTTGGGACGCATCCGCGCCTCGCAGGGATTTGGCGATCAAGCTGGGAGAGGGGAGGTATTTGTTGGCGGACAACGTGCCGGTGGGTGGGTTTGGAGTGACAAAAGCACCCTGGAGCGAGGAGATTGGTGGGACGAAGGATGGGTATAGGTGGTTGGGTAGGAGATGGGATGCTGATGTAGTAGAAAAGTATCATGGAGTTGCAACCTCCCCACACCACGCTTAATCACACTCTTCTCTCATCGATCATGATGTTACAATACTTTAATTCAAACCCACATCCTCCTCCTCCTCAAATATCAACCTTTTCCGCATGAACCTGGCTCCACACCCCCCTAACACTCTCCACCCTACTCTCCACGGTCCTCCTCTTCAACGCCTTCACCCTCGCCCCGCTGCTCTCCACCACCTGCCTCAGCTTGCTTTCCACCTGACCTGCATCCAAATTCGCCAGATTGATAACCTTTCTCCTGCCCTCCTTCTCCCCCGCGCTGTAGAATCCACTGGCTAGCGGATGTTTGTTGACTTTCGCTTCATCGATGACGAATTCGACCGAGGGGTATTTGTGGGTGAGAGAGGCGAAGCGCGGGGAGAGCAGGAATGCGCGTGTTCCGTGAGAGGAAGGGTTGTGTTGCGAGTAGCGCAGGACGAGTTTTCGCAGCGGAAGGTGGAAGGACCCAACCGAGCCGGAGACGGACGGTGTGGTGGGATGTGTAGACAGCGATCCCCGGAGGAGCTTCGTGATTCGTTTCAGGTACGACATTGTGTTTTGATTGAAGAGATGGTTGATGCCGATGTTCTGGATCGATAGTGTGCTGCTTCCCAAACCCGAGACGAAGGGAACGTAAAGAAACCTTTCCAAAACCTTGCTTGTTCGTTTTCCCCGTTTGATTTCGAGCACCGTGGCCGTTCGAATTCCAATCTGTTTGCCGAGCGCGAGATGATCGTCGATCCGTAGGTGGCTGCGTGGCTGACCGCGTTGTCAAGAGTAAGCAAGGATTGCAAATGATGATGAACGACCAGAAGAAAGAATGGGAAATCTTCCCGAACCTCAAAATCCCCCCTCAAACTCTTCCGATTTCCGATTTTCCGCTTCAACTTTTTTTTCGGTCCCTCCCGCACGGCACACCCTTGTTTCCCCCCTTCGAGGCGCTCACCTCAACTCGAGTTGGCACATTCCATCGTCCTATCCACCCTGACATCCGCAAAGAAGAGTTGTGCACAACTGCGAAGAACACCCCCTACACAGCCTAAAAGACGCACACACATAATCCCTTCTAAAAGCAATCAAAATCGTAATCAATGAAAACAAAAGACCGTGAAAACTTCCGCACATGAGCCACAAGCCGTCGCAAGTGCGAACCGCTCGCAAACCCATTGAGGCTAGAAGAGGCAAATAATGGGTATCGACGCAAAGCAGCTTTTTTGTGTGATCTGAAACAGAAAAGATCGGCCTTTAAAGCAAGTGCATGTAGTTGCTGGGAACAATGCCCGTCTCGCCATTGCTCCTTCTCGCCTGCCACCACTTGCCCGAGTTGTCGACAATGTCGAGCACTTCACCCTTGCTGAAGCTGATCTCGGTGGGGTCGTCCGCATTCGCCTGGTAGGCGTACAGCGCACGTGCTTTGTAGCCGTAGTCGGGCAGATCTCCGCTCTTGCTGCCCGCCTGCGCTGGACTGGCAGGCGCGCCGTGCGAGGCGACGCTAGGCGCGTCTTGCGACAGTCCAGCTGCAGCCCCGCTCGCGACGGTGGTATCGTTAGCGCCGCGACTTCGGATCGAAGTGGTCGACATCTTGGGTGCGCCCAGTCCGGTTCCGTTGGAAGTGGTGATGTCCGCTGCGGAGGGACTGTTGCCGTAAGCAGGCTGGTAGCCCGATCCAGTCTGGAACCCACCATAGGCGCTTCCGTTACCGCCGCCGTATCCTCCTCCCCCGAGACCTGTGCCAACTCCACCGTTGCCGGCCGCCCTCATGGATTGACCACCGCTTCCTGCACCGCCGCCTCCACTGTACCTCGAACTAGTTCTCGCCGCAGGCGGCGTGATGCCAGCGTTGGCGATGTTGACGATCGGGTACAGCGCCGAGTCCTCCTCGGTCGTGAGGAAGAGCAACCAGACAATGTTGGCAATCGTAATGAGGAACCATCCTGCAGCCACCGCCTCCTCGGCAGAGTTGCCAGAGTAGATGCCAGAGTTGATACCGGTGACAGAGAACACGAGTGCGACGGCGGTAAAGGCGGTGAGCTGGAGTCGCGAGGAGCCGAGCGAGTCGGTCATGACGCCGAGGTATTTGCCAATGATGAGGAAGAGTTGGAGGAAGATGGCGAACCAAAGCACACCTTGGCGGCCACCCGAGCCGGCTTCAGCGGCAATCTGACCGATGAAGGCTACAATCCATCCTACTGTACTGAGGAGGAACAGGACGGTAAGGATCTTGTGGGCAAAGATGAGCCTGCCGCGAAAATACAGAGAAAGAGACCACCACGATGTCATACCGTCAGCGTGCTTTCTTCCAGAGTGTTGAGCTATGGCATCCAGACGACTTACCCAATGTCAAGGCCTCCACCACCACCGCGCTTGCCTGGCATTTTTGTTTCCGGTCGCCCTGCAACAGGATTCTGAGCCTGCGTTTCGACGTATAAAAGCAGGAAAAGGATGTGCCCTGCTTGAGGGTAGACACAACCTTGGTTATCCCCACGGAATTAGCTCGGTCCGCGCTCTAGGAAGGATTGGCGAGAGTGCGATCGATTGTCGATGATGTACAGATGACGGAAGGAGAGGAAGAAGCAAAGGAGATGGTAGCAGGAGAGAGGAAGGCAACTGAGTTGCAGAGGGTCCAAGCGGTGCCAAGCTGTACTGCACAGAGAGAGCGGATGGGCGTCTCGCAGTCTGCAGTTCGGCGTGTGGAGCGGAGGGGCGTAGCGCGTAGCTAAATTTGGGCACACAATTCTCAGAACGATCCTCATCGACCTCTTTTTTCCCCTTTTCTAGTTTTCCTTTTGCTTCTTAGCGTCATTTTGGTCTTTCTTTGCCGCCCGTCACGCGTTTGTATGCAGTATACACGTAGTCCACTCGAGCCACCCATCCTATGCCAACGGACCTGTTCTTGCTTTGTAACCAAGTGGCTGGGATCAAAGAGACACACGCAGCGGTCTCGGAAGAGCCGAATGCAACGCAACTCTCCCCCCTTGATGCGAGGGCAACATCCGATCGACGTGCTTGAATTAATAGCAAATCAGACCACACACGACCACACGCAAGCGCACTCGACCAGTCTGGACAGCTTCCGCGTCGGATCGGAGTGAAACGCAGCTTTTCTCGTCTAACCCACCACACGCAGGCGTGAAATGCATTTTCCCTTCAGAGTGCTCTCTGCCCTACTGCTCTGTGGAACCTTTTTTGAGGTCGAAAATTTACAACTCCGACGACTCGTGTTTGGGCAGCTAGCTGCTGGCTGCTATTTTTGCATGACAACTCGCGTCGCCAGCTGCCTCCTTAGAACAAAAGGCGCGTGTTCGGAAGCATACGTTGGCTGTGCCAGCACAGCCTGATTCTTGACGAGCGGCATCGGCAGCACATGATTCCTCTTTCAGGGGCCACTTCTTTATGTTCGGTTGATGTTTGCGTGCCATACAAACACAGCTCGCAGCAGTTTCATATCACTCCCATCTGAACACATGGCGAGCGACTCTTTTTGACATGGATATCACTGCATTTCACTTGACAGAGCAAAGAATGTACACAGTTGCGGCATGACGCAATAAAAAACCCTTGACACCTGCCGCTCCCCATACACTCACAAGCAGAACAGCTTGCTACCCTTCCTCTTGCTAACCTCCTCCAACCTCGCCTCCAACGCCTTCCTCGCCCTCTCCTTGGCCTGCCTCTCCTCCTCGATCTTGCTCTCATACCCCTGCTTCTCCAGCATCACGCTGTTCCGCACATTCTCCACCTCCGACTGTGCCGTGTTGAGCTGCGTGCGCATCGCATTCGCCTCCTCCGCATACCTCTCCCGCTCCCGCGTCACCTCGGCCAGCTGCACACGGCTCTTTCGAAGGTTGCGTTCGCTGTCGTTGAGAGCAGCTTCGAGCGTCGCTACCAGATCGATGTTGGCCTGAAGATCCGCTTCACAGTGGTTGAGCTGCTTGGCGAGGTTCTTGATCTCTTCAGCTTGTTCGGAAAGCAGGCGGGTCAGCTTGACGTCCGCGCTGATCCCGTTGCTCGAGACGTTGCCGGCGGGCGAGTGGGTGGACGTCATGGAGGACGAACGCGTCATCATGCCCGCACCCGCGTTCGAGGGCGAATCGGCCCGCGTCATCTGCGAAGACGTCGAAGTGCGGTGTCCCGCAGATGCACGCGCACCCGCCCCGTTGCTCGTCGGTGTCGGAGGAGGCGGCATGTTGGGCGGAGGCGTCGGCGGTGGAGGCTTGACCGATCCCATGCTTGGTCGATGGTGTCGCAGATCCACCGGACTGTGCCCGTCGTAATCCGAGGCTCGTCGCGCGCTGAGTGACAAGCGTGTTCCGTTCGCGAGCGCTGCTGCTCCTGCAGTCGCTGCTGCCGCAGAGACTGCGTCGTGCTCGCTCTGACTCTGCTGTCCGAAACTGTCACTTCCCAGAGAACGCACCGATCGAGTTTCAGACGTCGCGAGGCGTATCTGCAAATCTTTCACCGATTGTTCGTGGCGACTGCATTCGTCTCGCGCCGCCTGCAGCTCGGACTTGAGCTTCGACATGTCGCCTCGCGTCTTGGACAGCATCGACTTGTGCGATTCCAACTCGCGCTTCAGCGCCGCGTCCGCAGGAGTCTGCATTGCTGCGCTTCGGGAACCACTGGCGCTCGACACGGTCGAAGCATCCTGTTGCTGCGCCTCCGACTCTTGCCGGATCGACTCGATCTCGATCAGCAGCTGGTCGCGCTCCTCCTGCACCTCGGTCAGCGCAGCTTCGAGCGTGACAAGAGCATCGCTCGTGTCGTTGAGCTCGGCGCGCAGCGTTTCGACCTCGTGCGGGTCGATGTCAATCTTGGTGAGCAGGTCATTGTGCTTGGCGTACAGCTCTTCGTAGGCACGGCGTGTCTCGTCTCGGTCGCTGTTGACGATCTGCAGATCCAGCATGCTGCGGTCGAGCTTGGATGCGTGCTCTGCCTTGACCTTGTCCAGCGTACTTTGGTGCTCGGTTTTGAGTGCGATCAGCTGCCCTTGCATCTGAGACGCGGTGCCAGAGTGTTCCTTCTGCAGCGCCTCCAGAGTTGCAGTGTGCTTGGCAGTAGCGGCTTCCTCGGCCTCGCGTGCTGCTACAGACAACGCCGAAAGATGCTGCGCTTCCAGTTCCATCTTGAGCTCTTGCAGTGCCTTCGAGTGGTCTCCTTGCAAAGTTTGCAACTGGGCGTCATGAGCTTGCTGAGCAGCTTCCAGATTTCGCTTTGCTTCCGAATGGACGCTGGCCAACTTGACCTCGTGATCAGCCACGATGCTCTGATGCTGCGCGGTCTGTGCCTCCAATGCTTTGGAAAGCGTGTCGTCGTGCTGCTCCTTCAGCTTGGCAATCTTTTGAGCGTGGTCCTGCTGAAGATTTGCCAGGACCTCGTCGTGATCATCTTCAGCATCGTCGAAACCTCCAGGAATGGATCGAGTTGAAGTGGAAGCTGGTAGGCTGCGAAGAGCCTCTGCGTGCTTCTGGGCAAGCTGATCGAGGTTCGACTGGTGCACTTGCTTCAGGCTTTCGATCGCAGCTTCGTGCTCCTGCTTGAGTCGTTCCACGTCCACGGCTGGCATGGCCTCGGCGGCCCCTTTCTCGGCGGCAGACGCATCGTTCAGCTCATCAGCAAGGCTGCGGACGCTGCCCGAACTCACTGCGGTTGGCAGAGCGTTTGCAGACTTGGAGGCCAGCTGAGCACGCAGCTCCTCGATCTCACGTGACATGTTGGCCACCTGATCTCTCGACAACGCCTCGAGCGTCTCGTTCTGCTTTCGAAGCGCAGAGAGCTCGGCAGCCATTGACTCGACCGTTTCGCGGTGCTGGGTCTCCTTGCGTGCCATGGACCGCATCAGATCGTCGAGCATCTGAGCGCCGTTCGAGTCGTTGCTGGTACCATCCGCAGCAGTGCTGCGCGTCATTGCCTGTCGAACTGCTTCCAATTCCTTCTCCGTACCAGGAGTCAGAACGCCGGCACCAACGCCGTTGACCGTCGCGTGGGCGGGGGCGAGCAGCGTCTGTCCCTCCTCATCTGCATATTCCGCGTCTGCGGCTACAACTCCTCCCGCAGACTGTCTCTTGCCGCGCAACGACGTCTCGAGAGCCCTAATCTCATCATCGCGGTCCTTCAGCGCCTCTTGCAAACGCATCGTCTCCTTTTCGAGCGACGCCACCTTGCGTTCATAGTTCGCCGGCGAATCGGGCTCGAAGGCTTTGAGCGTAGGCGAGGGTGGCACTGACCCGGTCAACGAGAGCGGCCTTGGACCCCGCGTCGGTTGCGAAAGCTGCGAAGGCAAGGCCGATGCAAAGTCCAGCGACGAAGATTGCGAGATCGATCGAGTACGACCGTGAGCGAGCGGCGAGATCGCTGCGGATCTCGTTCCGTCGCTCTTGTTGTAGCCTAAAAAAGAGCCGGAAGAGCGGCGAGTGAGGCGGTTCGTAGGACTGGGCGTCTGGCGGTTGGTGGTGTCGATGAGCAAGCTGCCAGGGCGGCGACCGGACAGACCTCTTTGCTGGAGGTTGTTGCCGCGGTTGGGAGTGCCAGGTGGCTGATTTTCATCTCCGTTCGAGTCTAGCACCTCGAGCTGCTCTTCGTCGCCAGCATCCTTGTCCAGCTTGAACGAGTCGAGCTCCGTGTTGGAGGAGACGCCGTCGTTGAGCTTGAGGTCGGTGAGCTGGGAGTGAAGATCCTTGATCTCGGCGAGCGACTCCTTGTACTTTTGCTTGGTCAACTCGAGCTCGGTGCGAATGCTGGACTCAGAGTCGCGAGTCGCTCGCATCTCTTCCTGAAGGCTGGTAAGACGCTGCTCGAGCTCTTTGACTGATGCATCGTCCTGTGTCGGAGGAGGTGTCGCGACGCCCTTATCCTGATCGTCTCCATCTTCGTGAGCACCATTGGAGGCAGCGCCTAGAATGGCGCCTCCAACGCCGCCGGCTGCCAAGCCTGCTGCGGCAGCGAGCTGCAACTCTTTGATCTGGGCCGAGAGCGACTTCTTCTCCTGCTCGTGCCCGTCGCTAGCCTTGGAAAGCTGCTCGTGCTGTGCAGAGAGGCTGTCGAAACGCGAAGCCAGACTCTGGTGCTTTGCAGCAGCGTCTGCCAGACGAGACTCGAGCTGCTGAACCTCGCCAGCCTTGGCCTCCAATTCGGCAGCCATTGCACGAGTCTCTTGACCGTTGTCGAGCAATTCGAAGCGCGACAGCAGATTGCGGTAGTCTTCGTCGCGCTTCTCAACATTCGCCTCCATCTGTGCGATCTTGCGAGTCAAGCTCGCTGACGATTCCTCCGACGACGCCAATTTGGCCTCGAGGTCGCGGATGTACTTCTCGGACGAGATCTCGACCTCCTTGAGACGGGCAATCTCCTTGTTCAGCTCTGCAAGGACGGCAGAGTCGGTGTCGCCACGCGAGCCGATCGTTTCGAGTCTCGCTTCCAGCTCGCGCGCGTAGACCTCTGCAGACGATTCGCGTTCTTGCAGCTTGTTCAAGCGGGATTGCAGATCGGCGACGCTGGCTTCCTTCTCTTCGAGCTCTCCGCCGATGATCTCGAGCTGGCTCGACTGTTGCTCGATCTGAGCCTCGCGCTCGTTGGCTATGTCCTCGACGTAGGCGAGTGCCGCCTTTGTTAGGTTGAGCTGCCCCTCGAGTGCGTCGATAGACTTCTCGTACTCGACAATGATGGGCTCTGCGGCGCGGAAGAAGTCCTGCTCAGTGCCGTCCTGCTTGGATGGGTCGAGCTGGGTGCGCAGCTGCGTGACCTCGGCGGTGAGCTGGGTGTGCTTCTGGCTGAGGGTGGCGTACTTGTCTTGCCACGCAAGTATCTCGCGTTGCGTGGTGCGGGTGGCATCCTTGTTGCGAGGATCGTCCAGATCGACGATGCCCTTGTTGACACCCTTAATGATGCTAAGCTCTTTGCGGAGGCGTTGGACGAGCGTCTGGAGGTAGTCGACGTCGTCCCAGCCTACTTCGACCTCGTTGAGCTCGGCCTTGTTCTTGATGTTGCGGGCACGGTTGGCGTACTGGAGCGTGTTGACGGTCTCGCTGACGTTGTATTCGGTAGGCGAAACACAGGCGATCATGAGGGTGTGCGCGTTACCGCCGAGACTGTCCTGGAGCAGTCGAGTAAGCTTGCTGTCACGGTAGGGGATATGCGTTGTTCGTTTGGCCCTGGCAGGATCGCCGAGCGCCGAAATTACGTTGCCAAGCGCATGGAGACCCGAGTTGATTGAGATGCCTTCCTTGACGCGCTCTCCCATGGCAGCGGTACGCTTCAGGCGCTCCGAGCCGGCCAGGTCGACAAAGTGGAATTTGCTGCTGACGGTGACCCACTCACCGTCGGTCGACGAGCTGCTCATGGAGTCGTCGGCGGCATCGCCATAGACGCTGGCCGGACGAAGGCCGATGGACGAGTTGCGTCCGCTCAACGCGGGGATGCCGCTTGGTGTCCTTCGACCGAACGAAGGCGACGCGACACGACCTGCGATGGGAATACCGGAGGCGCGTGACAAATTCGAGACGGCTCTTCCGCCTGGCGTAGATCGACCGCCAAAGCTCGACGGGGGCGCGGCGTTGGGAGGAGGGCCTGAGCCGACCCACTTCTTCTGGGTCAAGGTGATGGAGAAGATGGCATGCGAACGGGAAGACTGGGCATTCATGTCGGTCTCGTTGGTCCTGCGCACCGAGCTACCTTGGAGCAGATGATTCATGACTTCTGCGACGTTGGACACCTTTACTTCGCGCAAACCACTCCAGATGATCTGGCCATTCTTGCCTTCTCGGATCTGGACGTGCGGTCTAGCCTCGCCATCGACGGCATCGCCAAGCAGGTCGATGAGGTCTTCGTTGTAGATCTCGATGAAGCTAACCTTGGCGCTGTATTGAGTACCGGAAGATTTGTTCTGACGCATGGCAGAAAAGATGCGGGCGACGGCACGTGGGATGATGCCCATCTGAGGATCGGCGGCGCGTCCGGCAACGAGCCCCTCGTAGTCTACTTCGTCTCCCGCAGCGGTGCCCATGGTGTACGATTTTCCACTCGAAGTCTGTCCGTAGGCTAGGATGGTGACGTTGTAGCCTTCGATGAAACGGTCGATCAAGGGTTCCGCTACGGTGAAGATTTCAGGTTGGCCGTCAGCCGGGGAGAAGACGCGATCAAAGCTGAACGCCTGGCGCCTTTCGCGTGTGATGGCAGACGAAGAGGCGCTTCCGGCACCTGGCCCTGGCGGAGGTGCCGAGCCTGGCTCGACGGTGACGCTGCTAGTGGAGTTGGCGGTGAGGATGGTCTTCTGCCATCTCGGAGGGATGTTGCTCTGATCTGCTGTGGTGAGCGGACGAATTCGAACGGCGACCTGTACGGATGTTGTGTTTGGGGTAGAAGAGCCACTCGGCTCTCGCGTCCTCGACATGGCTGTTGTCGTCCGCAGTGTGAGCGTGTATGAAGATAGGGAAGGAAGGACCTGGGAAGGAAGAGCCGATGCGATGTGTGCAGAAAGTCCGTTTCTACAGTCGTGCTGCCGTCGGTCTAGGTGGCTGCGGGCGGAAAACGCTCAGGACCGCCGGGCTTATCTTTATGCCAGCCCGTGCAGAGAGAAGGCAGAGCAGCCAGAAACGTCGCAAGCGATGAAACGCTGGGTTTTGAGGAAGAGGCCCGGTCGCGAGGCACGTGAGGTATCTCGGGCCACCCGCCGATGCGATGGTGTTCCTCGGATGCAGATCGAGCGTGAACAAGGCTTCGAAGCAGATGCAAGAGCCTCCCTGGTGGTTCTAACGACGTGCGCAGCGACGAGAAGCCGTCTCGCGGATGGATCCGAAATGAAAGCTCGGAAGGTGGACCGAAGACCGAAGCAGATGAAAATGAACTCTAGCCCCAACGTCGTCGACCGGGGGTTGTTCCCAGCGCAGAATTGAGGTAGCTCGGTCAAGGATCCTGGTGAGAGGGTCTTGTGGAAGCGTTGGAGTGATCTAGGGAGGTCGTGGTGGGTCGGAGAGAGGTGGTGTCGAAGGAGCATACGGCCATGGATACCGACTCTGCGCCTCTCCCGCAAGCGAGCAAGTGACAGTGACAGGGCCGAACGCGCTCTGCGCCGCAACGAGGCTTTGCGCAGGTCTCCTGCCAAAAAAGAAGGAAAGCGCAGGGTTCCGTTGGTCCCGTTTGGCGTGCGTGCGTGCGTGCGGTGCGTGTCTCGAAAAACGCAGCCACGCCGCAGGCAGGCAGGCAAGGGAGGGCACTTTGATCAATTCCAAAAACCAGAATCAACAAAAAAGAAAGTGTTGGTTCGGAATCCTGAGAAGAAACGCTCACAAGCGCTCAAAAGGAGGCAAGTCGAGAAGCGTGACAGAGCCTTCTTTCGCCTCTTCCGAAGCTCGAGTAGGGACCGAACAATAGCCACTGAGCGGAACTACCGCACGCAGTCGACACGTTCTCAAGATGGCATCTGCGCCCCTCTTTCTGAAGCAAAGATACGCATGAGCCGCTGTCACAGCTATGACTAGCCTCGCTGCTAGCGTGAGCACATAAGCAACGCACAATAGCTGGAGGGCCACTTGTATCTTCCATCTCAAGGAATTGCAGCGAAAGAGAATCCATGGCATTGGGTCCAACTCGTCTGTCGCGCTCCAGATTCGAACTCAGCTTTGACCAACGAACTCACTCACGCTGGACAGTTGCTCGAGCAGGTTCGGTCCGGTTTTGGTTTATTAAGAACGCGAGACACTCACAAGAGAAAGTTCAGCAGGCGAGCCTAGAGTAGTCGTGATTTATGCGAGAGGGAGACACCTTGCAGATCGCTTTTGGCGAGGTGGACCCAAACAGACGCTTCCCTCCAGCTGTAGACGAGCGTGTCAGGGGGAAGAGATTCTCTTTACGCGAGATCTGAATCGACACGGTTCGCAGCATGAGCCGGTCGCGCTCGAAATGCTGGTGGTGTTCGATCGTGGTCAAGCACAATTCAATGAGACAAAATTCAAGGTATCGGCTCGCAAAGCGAACCGGATAGCCGACGTACAGTACGCACGGCCTCGAGGCGCGCAGTCGAGCCGTATGTTGCACACGCTGTACCAGCACATCCGAATTAGCGTTTTGACAGGCGGCCTCCCTGCTTCCCCGCATTCCTATCTTCTTCGTCCATCTCGACCGCTATCGTCGTTCGCTCTCTTCTGCCTCTGCCTGCCTGTTATAAAGCAATTAATCGTACAGACCTCGACAGCAGCGTTTGCCAACAGCTCGCAACCATGTCAGGCTGGTCACCGATCAACCCTCACCCACGCATCAGCGACACCGACGTCGCCAACTTCGACTATGCCGCGTACCCCTGGCAAGACATCAAAGTCGAGCTTCGCCCCGATGGCATCGCCATCCTCTACCTCGATCGACCCACCCAGTATAACACCTTCACCGGTGCCATGTCGTTTTCGCTCGTATTTGCGTTCGAACTGTTCGACGCGGACGATCGGGTAAAAGTGGCCATCATCACGGGTGGTGGTGGCAAGGTGTTCTGCGCCGGAGCGTATCTCGCCCAGGGATTTGGAGCGATCGCTGACCACGCGCAGGGCCACAGGGATGGTGGTGGCCAGGTGGGGCTGTCCATCCTGCGATGCCGAAAACCATCGATCGCTGCGATGAACGGAAATGCCATCGGGATCGGTGTGACGATGACGCTGAGCTGCGACTTCAGGTTGATCGCAGAGAACGCCAAAGTGGCAATCCCCTTCGTGCAGAGAGGTATCGCCATGGAGGCGTGCTCTTCCTACCTCCTGCCGAGGCTGATCGGAGTCACAAAGGCGATGGACATCATCCTGACCGGAGACGTACGTTCTCCCAAGGACGAAAGCTATGCGGCGCTGTGGACGCGTGCACCGCTACCCCAGGATCAGGTGTTGCCGGAATCGATCAAGTTGGCGGAAAAGCTGGCCAAGAACAGCAGCGTCAGCATGGCTCTCTGCAAAGCGCAGATCTGGAGACAGGTGGACTCGCCCGAGGATGCGCATCTGTTGGAAAGTCAGGGTATCTGGGAGACGTCCAGGTTGGATGGGCTGGAAGGAGCAAAGAGCTTTTTGGAGAAGAGACCGCCCGCGTTTCCGGGTAAGATGAGCGATCTGGAGAGGTTTGCGTTCTGGCCGTGGTGGAGACAGGCCGAGGTAGCGTCGTATCCGAGAGGTCCCGAGTCGATGCGTGCTGCTGCTCTTCGGAGCAAGTTGTAGCGAGACGGACGACTCCGCTTTCATGTTGTGGATATAGCTGCAATCGTGTCGATCAGATCGGCACGACATGCACACTCACACTCGCGCACACACGATCACTCCTCCATATCAGATACTAATACAACTATTTCACATGCTACAACCCACTAGTCCTCGATCAATTCGATGCCTCGAACCTAGCCTTGCTAGCAGCGAACAAGAGCTCCTGCTGCCTCTGCAACTCCTCCTCGCTCAAGCCGCTCTGTTCCATCCTGCTCGTCTTTCTCTCTCGATCCTTCTGCGCCGCCTTGTGTTCCGAGAGAACGCTTTTCGCCTCCTCGATGAATGCGGGAAAGCCGAGGTCGTCGAGCGCCTTGA
Source organism: Pseudozyma hubeiensis SY62 (assembly GCF_000403515.1). Classification (NCBI taxonomy): domain Eukaryota; kingdom Fungi; phylum Basidiomycota; class Ustilaginomycetes; order Ustilaginales; family Ustilaginaceae; genus Pseudozyma; species Pseudozyma hubeiensis. Next base: position 171,246 of record NW_012133810.1, on the reverse strand, counting down.
GTACGTGTTCGGGTGCGATGGTCTTTTTTGAGTCGTTTTCGCAGACTTCGTTGGATTCGGACGAGAGGAGGTGGATGAACTCGACGCAGCATTCGATGAGCAGGTCGCGCGTGTCTTTGGAGCAGCTGACGTCTTTGGGGAGGATCTCGGAGATGAGCTTTTGGACGGTGGCTTTGGGGAGCGAAAGTTCGTCGTCCGGTGGAGCTGCGCCAGAGGCAAAGTGCTCGTCGTCCGACATTGTGTCGTGGTGGCCGATGGCGGGTGCCAGAGAAGAAGGAGTGGATGACAGCCCAAGTCGGAAATTTTTGGGTAGTAGAAATGTTAGAGCGCCTAGTCCTGCTTGTGAAAATTGGTACGAAAAATCGAGCCTGTTTGGAGAGCGCAGAAGCGCAGCCGCGAGAATTTGAGCACCCGCGTGTCGAGGGATGTGTGCGCAGAGGGTGTGAGCGGGATGGAGAAATGGGGGAGACGGAGGGATGAAGGGACGAAAATCCAAGTTTGCTTTTATTGCGTCGAAATTGTGCTGGTCGCTCTGTAGCATGGCCTCGGTTAGAACATTACGCGTGTCGTGGCTGTCTAGCTCAGCCAACCGCATCCTCGTAGGTGATTTGCTGCTGCTTGGAGGGCGCGTCGGTGTGGGTTTTCATGCGAGAGGCCCGCAAACAAAAGAGAACGACATCCAGCCCCAGATCTTCCGGCAAGAAAAGCGACACGGTCACATACCGAGGGAAGAAAAGATGGTTGCCGAAATAACTGCACAGACTGTGTACGCTTTCAACGAAGCTGCACTCCAACGTGCCATTAACGTTACGTCTCTCAGCGGATTGATTCCTGTGACAGACTCCTGTCCTGACGTTTCCTCATCAAACGCCATCGTAAGCCTCTGCTCAAGCAGCTGGAAGTGCTGGCAACTGAGTTGGAAGAAGTCGGCTCGTTGCTGCGGATTTGTCGAGTCGGGGAACAAGAGATCGGGTCATCGGGATTGAGTTGAATCAGCGATAGATATTTCTAAAATCGAGACAGGCTGGTTGGCTGTGGCTCCTCTGCAGGGTGAGCAGCGATGCCATCAAATGACTCGAAGGCTGCGCTGCGCCCACACTCTATTGCAGCTGCAAGCATGCGGGTGAAGGCCGACAACGCTTTTTTTCTCTTAGATTCTCTCTAAGTCAAGAAGAAAGTCGGCATCTCAACGAGCACTGCGCATTGACCGTCTACAGTCACATCCACCACCACCATCCTTCTCCTCTCTCAAGAATGTCGACCCTCACCTACAAGGACGCGCTCAACGAGCTCGACGATCGACGCATCAAGTCCATCAAGCCTCTTATCCCACCTCAGATCCTCGTCGAGGAATACCCTCTCTCGCTCGCCGCCGCACAGACCGTAGCTTCCGGTCGCAAGGCCACCGAAGAGATTGTCAAGCAGGAGGATGATCGTCTGCTCGTCGTAGTCGGACCCTGTTCGATCCATGATGTTCGATCCGGGCTCGAGTACGCACGCAAGTTGGCCGCTTACGCCAAGAGTGCCAAGGAGGATCTGCACATCGTGATGCGCGTGTACTTTGAAAAGCCACGCACAACAGTTGGCTGGAAAGGTCTGATTAACGATCCCAACCTCAACGGCTCCTTCCAGATCAACAAGGGACTTCGTCTCGCGCGAGGCTTCCTGCTCGAAGTCAACAACCTCGGACTCCCCGCCGGAACCGAGTTCCTCGACACCATCTCGCCGCAGTACACCGCCGACCTCATCTCCTGGGGAGCCATCGGTGCACGCACCACCGAGTCCCAAGTTCACCGCGAACTCTCCTCCGGCCTCTCGATGCCCATCGGCTTCAAGAACGGCACCGACGGCTCCATCTCCATCGCCGTCGACGCCATCAAAGCCGCCTCGTCCGAACACGTCTTCCTCTCCGTCACCAAACAGGGCATCTCGGCCATCGTCGAGACCAACGGCAACGACGCCTGCCACGTCATCCTGCGCGGCGCCAACACCGGTCCCAACTACTCGCCCGAAGACGTCGCCTCGGTCTCATCCAAACTCACCTCCTCCTCCCTACCGGCGAGGATCATGATCGACTGCTCGCACGGCAACTCGGAAAAGAAGCACGAGAACCAACTCCGCGTTGTCCAGTCTATTTCCCAACAACTCTCCTCTGGCTCTCCGGACTCGTGCAACATCTTCGGCGTCATGATCGAGTCGAACCTCGTACAGGGCAAACAGTCCATCCCCGCCGCTGGGCCTACCGCGCTCAAGTACGGTCAGAGCATCACAGACGCCTGCATCGACTGGGACAGCACCGTCCACGCCCTCGACATCCTCCGCGAGGGCGTGAGGAATCGAAGGGACAGCACCGAAGCCAAAAAGTTCTTCAAGGCGAGGTTGAGTAGGAGCAGCAGCAGCGAGGGCGTCAACGACCACTTTTTGAGGCAGAACGGCAGCGGCGGGTTCAACGACGATGCCCTCGCGACGTTGGGTAAGAAGTGATATCATACTCACTTTGGCAATTACCACTTTGTTCTTCTTGTTTGCATCGACTCGGTCTGTGAACGGTCTGAGTTTTCTGCAAAGGCTTTGATGGCTCGAAAAGGTCGACTCCCAACCGAATGCTCCGTCCTCAATCTCCTTGACCCTCATCCACACCTCCCAGAACGCATGTTTTCAACTCCATCCTCACCTCCCAGACCACAAACCCCCCTTCTTGCTCCCCTCCTTTCCCCTCCTCAGACCTGCTCTACGCTCCCTCCTTCCCTCCCCGCCTCCCATCGCTCCACACCCCACCTCACCCTATCCCTACACGCATCAATTCTCATCCTCACCTCTCCACCCACACGACCATCTCCGCAGCAAAACCCCACTTACACCTTGACCCTACATCCCGGGCACTCACCCCTCTTCCCCAACCACCTCCTCCCGCACTCTTCATGAAAAATATGTCCACACCGCGGCAGCACCACACACCTCTCCCCGACCCTATACTGGCCCAGACACACCCCGCACCTCTCCACCCGCACCCCTACACAGCTGAGCTTCTGCTTCACCTTGCCGTCGCGCGTTACGCGGCGCGAGTCGCATTCGACCACGGCGACCGAGAGCGAGGCGAGCTGCTCGGCGGTGGCGTTGGCCGGTTGGGCGGGGCCCAGGAACTCGGTGATGGCGGAGAGGGATTCGTAGTTCGACGAAGAGGGTTGGGTTTCCAGCGAGGCGACGAGGAGGTCAAAGTCTGTTAGGCCGAGAGAGGGCGCCCGTCGTGGGGCGGTGGAGGGCCCGGCGGAGGCTGGTACGGCAGCGGTCGAGGTTGAGGGACTTGTGTCGGACTCCAGAGGGGTGTCGTCAGCTGTGGGCGAGGCACTTCGCAATGCTTGCTCGACATCTTCCTGGCCGGCGTTCCCGTTCACAGACTCCGCTCCACCTCGCACACTAGCCGTGCTCGACAGTACTCCCCTTGCCCCCTCCACTGCCTGCGATCCATTCAGACTAACCCAATCCCTCCCCCTCGGCCTCACCGGCAAAGGCGGTGGAACCGGCAGCTCCCTCCTCCCTCCCCCCTCACCTTCTTCACTAATCCCCAATCCATGGTGCATCCTCAACGATGCCGGAAGACTCGGAAGCGGTCTCGCACCCGCACGCACACCCTCCGACACCTCATATCCCCTCACCCCCCTTCCATCCCTCCTCGCCGCTGCCGCCGCTTGCGCCGCCCGAATCGACTCCGACAACCCGTTCCCGCTCGCCGACCTTACAATCCGCTCCGGCGTCATCAACGGTGATTTCGACGGCAACGAAGGCGGTGTGGACCCACCAGGAACAGGTACCCGCCCAGTCAGCGTATCCATCGCCTGCGTGCGTGGTGATCGAGTATGAGTGTTCGTTGGCAATGACGCGGGCACCATGAGCCGGCTCGACGCTGTCGATTCCGGTCTTTCCCGCTGCTGAGCACTACCGTCATGCAAGGAAGCTGCCGACCACTCGGAAGCCGCCTGGTCGATCTCCCGAGCAAGCGCTTCCATCGAGTCCGACTGCGTCACACCGCCCGCACTGCTGTTCGTCCGATCCCCTGTCTCCGAGAGCCGCCAAGTGCTGTTGTCGGACCTCCTCGTCGGCAGTGTCGACGGCGGTGGTGGCGGAGGCGGCCGTCTTCGCGCAGCACCACCCTGCCCAACCTCGTCCTCGGCTTCAGCATTCGAGAAGCGCCTGAACACAGCCGCATCGGCACGCTCTTCCACCGCTCTCCACCCATCCGCTTCGGCCGCGTTGTTCCCCAAGCTCCGGTTCGACTCGGTGCGCCTGACCCCTCCTACCTCAGATGTGAGCCCTGAGCTCTGCTGCTTCGTCGGCGAGCCTGTCGATCTAGCTCCGTGTTGGTCTCGACTCGTCGACGGTGCCGCTTCGAACCGTGATATCATAGCCGAAACCTTCCCAACCGGTGCTCTACCCGCAGCTCTCTGAGGCTCCAACGGCGCAGGCAGCCTCTCCCGCTCTTCCGAAGGGATGTACGACAGCCAAGACGGCGCGACCCCGGGTCCTGCACTCGATGCGGACGGTGGGAAATGACGCGTCGCATCCGTGATCGCCGGCAGACGTCCCCGAGGCAGAGGAGCGGCCGAAGAGCGGGGGTTGACAAACGAAACTGGTCGATTGGCGCTTGATGAGGCCCTCGACAAGCCAGATGGTGGTGATGGCAGCGGGCCGCGCCCTCGAACGATCGCTCCTTGACGAGACAGACGATTGTTTGACGCTGAGGAAGGAGCAAAAGCCGCCTGTTCGGTGCTGCTCCCTCCTGGCTCTGAGCTGCTCTGCGCATCTGCTCCATCAACGTCTGGAGTCAGCTGCAAGCGCCCACCGAGCTCGGCACGCGTGATCGTGCTGGGAGGCAACATGGATGTCGAACGGCCCGTCTTTGCAAGGAGCCGTTCAAGGGCGGCGAGGGAATCTTGCCTTGTTTTCGTGGATGCGCTGAGCTGTGCGATTTGCAGCAGCGCTTCATCGCGTGCCTTCTGCTCGGGCAGTCTGGATGCGGAACGCGTCGCTTTCGCCTCATCAACGTCGGGCAGTCTGCTCGCCGATGGAAGGCTGGTGACGCTCGGGTGCCCGCCTGAGGCTGGTGCGCGAGATGCATGAGTCGACGCGTCATCATCCCTGTCTGGCAGGGGAATCTTCGGGACTGTCGGCACCACACTCGTCGAGGCTGGACCCTCAGTGAGAGACGGCAAGCTCCTCTCCGACAGCCGGCGGAACCCGCTCGAAGCTTGTCGATCTTCCACTCGACTCGTCGTCGACGCGGAAGACTTTTGGGCATTCGCTTGCGGGTCATAAAGCTGGCTTGCAGCACCCGACATCAGAGGTTGGCCGAACAAGTCCTTGAGTCGATCCCTGAGATCGTTGCGTCCGATCTGCCCGTAGTGCAATGGCTGCAGGAGCGGATCGAACGAGGTGCGTCTCGTGCCGACTTGCACAGGGTCCACGAGACCGGGTACATTCGGCTCTGTTTTGCGTTGCAGCATCGTTCTATCTTGCGTTGTAGGTGAGGATGGCGGTAATGGCTTTGCGAACCCAATTGGTTCCTCAACATCCGAGACATCTCGACTGCTTGAAGTGTCTTCTTCGAATTCACCTGCCCGCTGTTCTGTTTCTCGATCAGCGACCGGCGCAACGACGCGTTCAGGCAGCTTGCCCTGCGCTTTGAGGCTCAGGCTGCGGGTTGGACCGTGAGAGGGCAGCTTTTGCTGATCGCTAGTCCGTGGCGTGGAGACGCTAGCCCCGGCCGGTCGCTCTGCGATGTTCTGAACAGGGTCCGCCGCTACGTCTGCGGTCTCTGAGACCCCTTCCTTCGATGCGTCATCAGCGATGGTCAAGTTGGGTGCCGATGAGGTAGTGCGGACATGTGCAGACTTGTGCGCGTTGGCGAAAGAATCCCTTGGCGCAGTTTCAGCCGCACTGGCGTCGTAGAAGGCACGATGCTGCTCATCGTCTTCGTCGCTGGAAGAATACTGATCGAGCGCATCGTCCGTGTCCGTGGATTCCGAAGAGGAATCCGAGTAGGCAGCACCGCCGCGCGACCGGCCAAGAACCAAGGGAGGGGGCGCCTTGGGCAAAGTTGAGTCCATCGATGCGAGATTGGCCGGATCAGGCACTTTGCGAGCGATTCCGGAGTGCCTTGGATGGGCAGAGGCTCGTTGACTGAATGCTCCAGGCATAGCTGCATCTTCTTCTTCGTCGCTATCGGAAACGGGTGGCTCCTGGAGAGCTTGCAATCTTGCCGCTGCCTCTTCCTCCCTCTTGCGCAACGCGTCGAAAGCAGCTGACTCTGCCAGCCACTGCTCTATCGACGAGTCAGATTCTGCGCCATCATCATCGCCAGACTCGTGCCCGCTCGACGCACCATCTTCTGTGTCGTCAGTCCGGTCCGCTGCTGGTCCTGCTGCAACCATAGCTGACTGTAAGACGCTTGCCTCATCCTCGCTCGAAGCCCTACCGTGGGAAGCAGGAGGAGGCGCAGAGATGACGTACAGCGTATCTTCGGGTCGTCGACTGAGAGGGAGACTCGAATCGCTGTCGTGGCCACGAACAGCCTGTCCCTGGATGAGACGCCGTCCGGCGAGGCTGCTCAGGGAGGCACGACCGTTGATGCCGGTACGGTTGTTGCCTTGGTTGCGCTGAAGAGTCTGACGAGCAGCAGATGTCGGAGTGTCGGAGTTGGTCTTTCGATGGCCGACAGGATTATTGCGAGCGATGGACGACGCAGAACGAGCAGCGACGTCTTGCGCGGCCCGACCAGATGTCACGCCTGATATGGGTCTCGAAGGAGCAGACATTGGCGGTAGGCCTAGACGGGTCTCGTTGGCAAGCACGAGCCTGCCGGTAGTGTCGGCTTGGGGAGCGCCTGCAGCTGGGACAGAAGGCTGTGCCTCCGGCCCCGGCAGACTCAATGCGGCTTGATCTGCAGAGGCCGCAACCGATGGAATCCCCTCGCTGGCCGCCGGAACTGGCTCGCTGCCGAGAGGTTCTACAACGTGGGCTGGACTAGCCTCTTGGTTTCGCGGCACTGCCAGGGCGGTATTGGGCGGCGGCTGTTGAGGGCTACTTTCGGCTTCTGCAACATGCGACGCAGAAAGTGTCTCGTCTTGGGCCACATTTGCCGGCTGTGCGAGCGAATCTCCGCTGGTGATCGCAAGGTAGGGTTCATGCTCTGCAGCAGAGTGCGTCGGGGTATGGACAGCCGCCAAGGCGTCCTCTTGCACCACCATTGGGCTGGATTGTAGCGCCCGTTCGACGCTTCCCACCGCTGGTAGTGTGGCTGTAGCTTGCGCAGAGCTCTCCGCCGCTTCAGCGCTCGCGACCATTTGTTCCTCCACCGGCGCTTCTCTCAGCGCCGCAGCGCGTTCTCTTGCAACACGACGCTGTTGCTCGCGCAGTACTCGGACGTCAAAGCTGAGACCGCTGCGAATGTCTGCCTCCCACGCCCGGCGCTCTTCGGTCAGCTCGATGCTTTCGTCGTCGCTCGCGGACGCCGAACTTGGCGTCGATGCTCGGCTCTCGGGCCTGCTGTCGGTCGCTGCGGTTTGTTGGACCTCGATTTCACCCTCGGAGGGATGCATCTGAGGCGGCAGATCTTCTGCAGCAGACACAGCGTCATCTTCGTCATCGCTGACGAAGGCGGGCGGTGGGCTGTCAGGGATGCGAGCATGCGGCTGTGGACCGATGAGTTGCGCATCGTTGGCTAGTTGATCGTGTGTCGGTGGACGTGGCGGTGATGGAGGCCGCGGCGCTCCCTCAGGAAACGGTGGCGGAAGATCGTCTGGATCTGCCTCGGTGATGTCGTTCCAGACATTCTGGCGATGTAGTGATGTTTGGGCTACTGGATTCGATCCTGGTATATGTGTCTGTGTAGAGTCGGCAGATGTTGTCGCGGTTGGAGCCGTGTCAAAGGCGTTGTGAGAGCGATGTTGGATGGAAGGCGCACTCTCAGTGCGAGGACGAGGCAGGCGGGTATCAATTGGTTGTTGGAGAGGTGCAGTCGAAATGACCACCTCGAGCTGAGAAGGATCTGCATCATTTTGTGAGAGTGCGCTTTCGGGACGACTTGGACCGCTAGCTCTAGAAGCAGGCCTGCTGCCCGGGTCATCTCTCGCAGCAGATGAGGGCCGGCGTCTACGAGTGCGTGCTACGACTGTCTGCGTGGTGGACGCCGGTGGTGGCTGGGATGTCGAGGCCAATGTCGGCGTCTGTCCACCGCTGTACGCCCTTCGCATACCCATATGCTGCCCCGAGGTCGGAACAAGCAAGCCTGTGCTGACATGAGCGTCATCTAGCGTAGTCTGATAGCGGCGATTCGAATCGAGGAGGTTGGAGGAAGACGCCATAGCATTGCGACCGGCGCTAGACGAAAGTGCGTGCTGAGATATGCCTGCCAATGCTGCGGCAGCCGCTTGTGCGTTTTGTGCTTTCCTCTGACGGATCTTTTGTTTCTTCTCCTTTGCCTGTTTCCTCAAGAGATTGTCGGGAGCGGTGAGTGTGACCCTGCCGAAATGCGACTCGAGATTTGTGAGATAGGGTGCATCTGCAGCATCGACTGTCCTCGTTGGCATAGCGGGAGCTGCTGAGGCGGAAGCAGCATGCACGTCGGTGGACCTAGGAAGGAGCGAGCCGGAAGAGTGGGCATGACCGGCAAGGTTGTACATGCGAGACCGGCTGCCAGATGCAGCGGCTGGTGTACGATCGGTCCTTCTTGATGTCGGCGGCATAGTGGCAGGGTATCATGCCGCGACAGGGGCGATGTTTGGCTCGGACCGGTTCACTGCCAGGGAAGTGCTACTGGTGGTGGTTCAGGGAGACATGGCAGAATGGCGTCGCGCTTTGGTCGGTGCGATGTGCTCAACGAAGTTGCTAGGAGAGAAAGATGAGATGAGATGATGGAGCGAACGATAGCCGGAATGTGACTTTAAACCGAACACAAGACGGCGTGCATATGTCACTTTGGGTGGAGGCCGAAGAGTGATTTTGGCTGGTTCGAGCGTTGACAGCCAAAATGAAACAAATATTTCCGATTTGGCTTGGCGCCCAAAACACAGGCTATTCTCGCTACATGCTGTGCCGCATGCCTCGTCATCCTTCACTCGAGCCGGCTCAGACTTCATCGTGCTCATTCGATTGGCCACAAAGACATCTCGATCATACGGCTCGAGGCTCTGCATCCTGGGTAATGACGCTTTGGTTCGAGTACAAGTACAAATACAAAACATGGATCTGGTGTAGCCTTACGATGTCGCCTTGACAGCAGCAGCAGCAGGTTTTGGTGCTGCAGCCTTTTCGTTCGACTCTGCTGCTTTCGTCGACGTGGTCCCAGCCGCTGACGCTTTCGCAGCGCGCTCTTTGGCCGACTCGAGCGACTCGACATAGGTGCTGGGGAACCAACCGATCCTTCCGTCTCTGGTCCTACCTCTCCACCACGCGCTCTCGGCGCCCGTCTGCGGGTCGTGCTTGCTGAGCACGGCTACGATGTCGTTCGGCTGCAGACTCAGCTCCAACGGGTCTGCCGCAGGGTAGGCGTACAGAGCGCGCACGAAGCTGAGCTTGCTCGGATCGATGGCTTCTCCGTTAGCCTCGCCGTTTGCCGAGATCATACCACCACCTTGCTGTCCTGGCAGCATGCCGAGCTGGCCTGGGTTTTGACCTTGCTGCTCGAGACGCTGTCGTTCTGCCTCCTGCTTTGCGGTGATGAAACGCACGAGCTTGCCCATGAGGTACGGAAGACCGATGACCGCCATGAAGAAGACGATGAGCGGACGCTTGCTGGGGCGAGCCGCCTTGTTGCCCGGTTGAGCGTTGGCACCGTGCGCGGCAAATTCTTTGAATTCGCGAGCATCCAGCTCGACCGCGGGTGCCTTGCCGACCAATCGCAGTCCCAAGTTCTTGAGGTAGCGAGCGAGCGCAAAGATGCTAAGCACCTGACCGAGGTAGTTGCGCAGACTCGCAAACTGATCCGCCACGCCGACCATGGCAAAGAAGCTGCTGTGCGTCGCCATGAAGGTACTCTCGAGCATCTGAGCAAATCCTCCGAATGCGCCGACGATGCTGCTGATGAGTTCAAACGTAGCTTGCGTGCCTGACTCCATGCGTTGGGTCAACGAGACATCGCCCGGCTGACCTGGCATCCCTGGCATACCACCCATGCCCATGCCCATTCCCATGCCCATTCCATACCCTCCGTAGCCTCCATATCCGCCGCCGTACCCTCCGTAGCTGCCGTAGCCACCGTATCCGCCATAACCCATACCACCCATGCTGCTCATCCCACCGTATCTAGAGTAAGGTGAGCCATACGATGTGCCATATGTCGAGCCCATACCGCCGTAGGTGGAGCCGAGACCGCCAACGGTGGAGCGATAGGGAGAGTTGTACGCAGAAGCGCCGTACGCGCCTGTACCCGCGGCTGTGGAGCTGAGCGTGGATGGACGGTCAGGCAGTGCCGGTGCGGCGGATGTGGTTGTGAGCGCTGACGAAGAGGCAGCAGACGGTGCTGTAGACATGCTGGATGACGAGAGATCGGCGCCTGCACCCGCTCCTGCACGCTCCCAAGGTTTCGGCGGCGATGGCATGAGGAGTGTGTGTTCGACGATTAGAGGGTCTCTAGATAGCGGTCAGGAGGGTATATGAAGGATGTATCGATGAGTGTGGATAGGCGGATGGAAGCGAGAGGCAAGACGCCGGGTATGTCAAAGGCAATTGAGTAGTATCCTCTGTCTGTTGGTGGCTTGTCCTGGATTGATCGATGGAGACAGGATGGAGACGTAGATGGAGATGGAGGTGGAGACGAAAAGACGAGTGTGGGGAATGCTGCAGTGTGTCACGGGCTCAGCAGCTCACTCACTCAACGTTTCACTGCTCTGTGTGGCAGCACAGCGCGATCTCTCGTTCCTCTCTGACTTTTTCAACCGGTTATGCCAAGCGAGCTCCAACCCGGAGCTGCCGATTTCTTGAAAGTGTTAGAGTCCTTAATTCACAACCGCAGCGCGAAATTTCGGGTGATCCGGCCGGAATGAAAGACACACGCCAACGCCCGCACAGGCACCGATTGAGGATTGCGGACCCTTTGCTGTCGACCACACCAACACCATCCTAAATCTATCCAACATCGAGGCCAGGCTCTTTCGGGGTGCGAGAATACGGAACGGCTCGTCGCGCCACCAAGATCCCCGCTCGCCTTCGCTCAGTCGTCCCTGTCGATCCTAAGGATGAGCCTGCGTGGCTGAAAGGGTTCCAAGCACGACGATCTCGCTACCACGCAGCATCGAGCTCGTAGCTTCTCAGACAAGTGTAGGCCTGCCAAGGCTTCATTGCCATCCTCCACATACAGCTCGCCCGTCATGAGCAGTCTCAACGGTGCCTCGTCCACCAGCACCAGCATTCTCTCCGAGCGCCAGAAGGACGAGCTGCACAAATCCATCCTCGACTACTTCAAAACCAACAACCTCCACGACTCCTACGCCACCCTCCTGCGCGAAGCCAACCAGGAAGGCTTTGTTCCCGATCCACGCGCCAAATATGCCGGTCTCCTCGAGAAGAAATGGACTTCCGTCATCCGACTCCAGAAAAAGATCATGGAGATGGAATCTCGGATCACGCAGCTCACCGAAGAACTCTCCGCTGCACCTTCCGCCAAACGATCAGCTTCCCTCTCCGATTGGTTGCCTTCCACATCATCCGCCCGACACAACATGCAGGGACATCGCCTTCCCGTGGTCAAAGTCACCTTCCACCCCGTATTCAGTCAGATCGCCAGTGCGTCCGAAGACACCACTGTGAAACTCTGGGACTGGGAAACCGGTGATTTCGAACGAACCCTCAAGGGACACACCAAAGCAGTGCAAGACGTCGACTTTGATTCCAAAGGCAACTACGTCGTTTCCTGCTCCAGCGACCTCTCCATCAAAGTGTGGGATGCCAACAACGACTACAAGAACACAAAGACGTTGCACGGTCACGATCACAGCGTCTCCAGCGTCAGATTCCTACCGGGCGATGATTACCTGGTATCCGCGAGTCGAGATAAGACGATCAAAGTGTGGGAGTTTGCCACTGGGTTCTGCACACGGACATTGCACGGACACGGAGAATGGGTGAGGTCGGCGATACCCAGCGATGACGGCAAGCTGTTGGTGAGTTGTTCCACGGACCAGACTGCCCGCGTATGGGACTTGGCGACGGGCGAGACGAAACAAGAGCTGCGAGGTCACGAACATGTCGTGGAAGCAGCCATCTTTGCTCCTGTCTCCAGCTACGTTGCCATCCGACAACTAGCAGGTCTCACCACTCCCGCAACAAAGGACACCACAGCGAACGCACCCGGTGCATTCGTAGCAACAGGATCTCGAGACAAATCCATCCGAATATGGGATTCCTCTTCAGGGCAGTGTCTCAAGACGCTTGTGGGGCACGATAATTGGGTGAGGGGGTTGGCGTTCTCACCGAACGGGAAACACCTCTTGTCGGTATCCGACGATAAGACGATGCGAATATGGGAGTTGACGTCGGGTCGGTGTACGAGGACGATCGAAGCGCATCAGCATTTTGCGACGAGCATCGCATGGGGTAAGGCTAAGATCGAAGCACCTATCCCGCCAGCTCAGGATGGAGAGGTGGAGAAGAAACAGCCAGAGGCGAGGACCGTCAACGTCGTGGCGACGAGTAGCGTTGATTTGAGCGTCAAGATCTGGACACCGTAGAGAGAGAGAGAACACCTTGATACCCCTCCTGTCATTCCTTTTATCGTGTGTGTGTGGACGGTCCGCTCCGGACGCAAACACCATGTCACTCTCTTAATAAAAAGCTTTATAAAGCATGTTTGATTCGTCTTGTGTCGACAAAAGCTTCGTGAGCCAATGATGAGGGAGTGGGAAGCGAACATTCGTCACGGTGTGTGTTTTTTGATGTCACTTTCTGATTTTCTTCGCGTCCGTGACAAGGACACCATGTCGCAATCGCACTCGTCCAAGTCGTCAATCTGAACTACCCTCGCAAGTCCTCACTCTTCCTCATGTCGACTTGCTAGCTTGTCGGCTCGCTTGCGTAACAACGCATTCGACATTCTCACACGCTTTGCACTACAAATTGTGCCGCACAGTCCATCTTCAGCGTTTGAATGGTATAAAAAGAGCATCGTATTTCAGGACCGCTTTGTACTGGCGTCAAGACATCTCCAAGGCGACAGCAGAGGCGGCGTCCGTCAAGCAATTCTAAGCGGACTTGCCCTTGACAAAAGTGTTGACGACATCAGCAAAGTGCTTGCCCTGGCTCTTGGAGATCGTGAGGTCAATGTCGATAGGCTGACGGCTACCGTCACCGGCGGCAATGGTACCGGCACCGTAAGCGCTCGCACCGTGGATCTGCTCCAGGTTGGTCTGGTTGGCGAACTCGCGGTAACCCAGAGGAACGTAGTTGACACCCTGGTGGACGAAGAAGGGGATGGTGGTGAGGTGGGTGGTCTCGTTACCACCGTGCTGAGAAGCGGTCGAAGTGAAGGTAGCACCGAACTTGCCGATCAGAGCGCCCGACGCCCAGAGACCACCGGTCTTGTCGAAGAAGGCCGAGACCTGAGCGGGTGCACGACCGTATCGCGTAGGGAAACCGAAGATGAATCCATCGTACTCGGCGAGCTTCTCAGGGGTGATCTCAGGGAGAGAAGAGATGGGTGCCTTGTTGGCGTGCATCTTGGCCAGGACTTCCTCGGACAGCGTCTCGGGGATCTGGTACAGGTCGACCTGGGCACCAGTGGACTTGGCACCCTCTACGACGTGGTCGGCCAGCTTGGCAACGTGACCGTAGAGCGAGAAGACGATGACGGCGATCTTGGACATTTTGACGGGAGCAGCAGGAGCGGCGGTGTTGGTGGTGTTCGACGACTTGGAAGAGGCTTTGGACTTGGTGGAAAGGTTGGAGAACTTTCGCAGCAACGAAGACATGGATGCGAGGCTGTCAAAGAGTGGTTTAGGGAGACAATCGGAGAGTAGAAGTGCACGGGGCAGGAGGGTTTATATATAGCTCAACCCTTCCTCCTACTCGGGGAGCAAGTCACACACGCTGCTATCGGGGCTATCCGAAGTGCAAATCTCCGTTCTTGTCTTCTTCTTTGTCTTTGCTCTGATGTGCTGGCCAAAGGGACGTTCGGGTTGAAGCACTGTCCAAACGCGACCGACCATACGGTTAGCGACTGAGACCAAGATCAACACCTTTCCTCCTGTGCTGCATGACAGGGCGCAAATTCCGAGTCCGTGCATCGACAACAATCAAAAATGTCAAAAGAATTCCTCCTGAAATGAAGTCGGTCTCAGGCAGCACACCAGTTACGGAGATACGCTACGGAGCTAAGGTACCCTAAATTCGGCCCTACCGAAAACAGAGAAAAGTGTGGAATTCGTGGAACGCCTTTGCTCGAATTTTCCAAGGTTACAGTGTATGTACGGACAGCGAGCCCGATGCGCTGGGTAAGCTCTGGTCTCGAGGGATCGGAAACCTTTAGCCTGATGTTTCACTGATGCATGAGCGTCGTTGGTGGTTGCGAGCTTCAGGCTCATCCTCAAGTCTCTATGGCGAGATCGTGCAGCGCACCGATATGCCCCGAGTGACAAGCCGCCGTCGTCTTGTTGCTGGCCATCGACAGTGACAGCACACAATAGACTCACACAACCAGACAAAGCGCATTGACGATCATGCATTCAAACACGTGACAATGTAACGCCGTACAGAACGCCAATGTGAGGACACAGAGCGACAGCAACCCGACCGTCGCTCGTTTTTGACAAGAACCCTTGCGTGTGCCAATCAAGCATCAACATCCTGCTGTCCAGAGTACTCGGGCAAGATCTTGCAAGCCTTCTCCCAATCCAAACTGCCGTCGCACAGCTGTCGGATCACGTCGATCACCTGATCGATCGCGCCGATCCTCTGAGCCGTCGAGTCGCGTTCTCGCAGCGTCATGGTACCCTTGCTCAGACTGGCAAAGTCGAGCGTGCAGGCGAAGGGGGTGCCCAGCTCGTCGTTCCGCGCGTAGCGTCGTCCGATGCTGGCGTTCGAGTCGTCGACACGCGATGCGACGCCGGCGGAACGGAGCTTGCGGCTCACCTGCTTGACCAGCGGCGCCAGCTTCTCGTTGGAGCTGATGGGCACGATCAATGCCTTGATGGGCGCGACCAGGGGTGGCAAGCTGAGAACGCCGCGATCCTGATCCTCGGCACGCGTCCAGAAGCTGTGCTCCAGCAGAGAGTAGAAGATTCGTCCGATACCGAACGACGGCTCGATGACGTTCGGCGTAAACTCGCGCACCGTCTCTCGAATCGTCTTCATCTCAACCGTCACCACGTCCGTCGTCAACTCGAACGTCTGCCCGGTGCAGACACTCAGTGGTGCCGATCCGTTCTTGAGCTTGCTTTGCAGCTCCTCGAGCTGCTTCTGGTTCATCTCGAGGATCGCCTCCTCGACCAACTTGGCGTCCTTCTTGAACTTGGGTCCGATGTTCTTCTTGACAATAGTCGGCACCCACGCATCGTACACCTTGGGCTCCTTGTGCGCCTTCTGCACCACCAGATCCTTCTTGGTGCGCTTGCTGTGCACCGTCAGATCGTACGCGCTGCGATCGGCACATCCGACACATTCAATCCAGCCGTACGACGTGTGGATCTCGGCATCCCAGCAGTCGCTGGCGTAGTGCGCCATCTCGTTGCTCATGTGCTGTCGGAATCGAAGGCGCGTAGCGTCGATGCCGATCTTGACGAGGAAGAGGTAGATGCGTCCGATGAAGTAGCCAAGCGTCTGGTTGTCGATGATGCCGGCGGATACGGCCTCGCCGATGGTCTTGATGGTGATGTCGGTTTTTCCGGACTCCTGGACGTCCTTGGCGAGCAGGGGGACCTTGATGTCCTTGACCTCGTCGAAGCGTTCGTGGTTCTTGTCTTCCGGGTCGACAAAGTGCTCGATCTCGGCCATGGTGAACTCGCGCACGCGCAACAGACCGGCACGCGGGCTGATCTCGTTACGGAACGACTTGCCGATCTGCGCACTGGCAAAGGGGACGCGACCGTTGTTGAACTCTAGGAGACGCTGGAAGTTGACAAAGTGGCCCTGAGCCGTTTCGGGACGCAGGTAGCCTTTGACCTGTCCCGTAGGGCCGATGGAAGACTCGAACATGAGGTTGAACTCGATAGGTTCCGACACCTCGTTGCCAGACTCGGGCGAGCGAATCTCGTACTTTCGAATGAGCTCGCCGAGCTGTTTCCCGTCAAAGTTGTCGATCTGAGCAAGCGTCGAAGTGTACTCTTCCACAAGTGCATCGTCGAGCTTGACCGCCGAAGACTTGACCTTCTTCTTCTTGCTCTTCTTTTCGTCGCCACCAGCTGCTTCGGCGGGAACGGCGACCGTCTCGCCGGCTTCCTTGGCGCGCGCCTGCTTGTCACCTTCGAGACGAGCTTCGAGCACACCCTCTACGAGGTGGTCAGCACGGAAGATCTCGCCGTTCTTGGTGTCCTTGCACATCCAGTCGGCAAACTTGTCCACGTGTCCGGAAGTTTTGAGCACGTCCGCCAGCGTCATGATGGTGGTGTCGAGCTCGAGCATCTCCTCCTCGATGATGAAATGGTTACGCCACTGGTTGATGATGTTGGCCTGGAGAGCGGCACCGGTAGGGCCGTAGTCGTACAGACCGCCGACACCACCGTAGATCTCGAAAGCCTGGATGTAGAAGAATCGTTTCGTCATGAGACCCTCGAGCTGGCCACGAGAGAAGGGGTGCGCATCGCGCTTGACCTCTGGACGATTCGAGACCGCGGAGGGGGCCGGAGCATCCGGTGTGACACCGGGCACGACGTTGGACATGGTGCGCAACGACAAGGTGAAGCTGGTCTGTGAGGGCTGCGGAAGCGGGGTGGAAGATCGAAGCGCTGCCGAAACGTGTCTTGACAGGGAAGGCAGTACGGACCGAGTCGCAAAGAGCATATACTGCACAGCGCTGTTTCTAAGCAGGATGTGCGTGTGCTTTGATGTAGGCCCTGAAAGTAAGCAGCAATGGTGTTGGTCGAAGCTGAACCGAAGCAGTGGTGTTGGAACGAGCGAGACCTGTCAGACGAGCGAGCGAGCGAGTGAGCTCCTTGCAGAAAAAAGAACGATGCGCTTCTCTTTCGCTCAGGAAGAAATGCAATGCCACGCAGCGGCTGCCCAAATGACTCGCTGCCATAAGTACCGATGTAACATTTGTCAAAAATTTTCTTTTTTTCTGTTTGTCATCCAAGTCTGACAAATATGTAGAATTCATTGCGAGGGTCCATCGAGTGGACAGTGCGCAATTGCATGCACAGCGTGCATCTTTTAGAGATTTCATGTGTCAAGGCAATGGTAAATTTTCGACACAGACAGCTCGAGCCAAAATTCGAGACACCGAGGCAGAGGAGTTCGAAAAATCGCGACCGAAAATTTGAAAATTGGACCCCTGTTCGATCCAATTGACTGGCACGAAGCTGCAGAGCTCTCTGCATGGTGGCTCAAGCGCGGCTCAGAAAAAGTCAAAGAAAAAAAATCGAAATTTCATTTTCGACTTTTTCAGATTGGCTAGGCCCGAGCGTCGAAAATTTCGAGGCAGCAGTCGGCGGCCAACAGCGTTCAACTCCAAAAAAGTGGCCCGTGACAAGAGAGCAGGGGCCAGATATTGAACCTTCGTGAAATTTTGCCAATTGTCTCACCTGCTGCCGGCTTTGATTATTTGCTCAGCCAAGAAAGGCCGACCAAAAAAAAAAAAAGAGGAGAAGCTAGGGTGAAGCTAGGGTCGAGTGCATACAGGGCAGGGTGCGCATTGTTTTTCTGGAGAGAAAAGAGGCTCGCACTGTTTGACTTGGACCAAAAAAAAATGTGGTTGCAGCTCCAGTCAACGGGCCCAGCCTTGGCCCATTCTGGCCCAATGGATGCGGTGGTGATACGGCTTAGCAGCTGGGCTGCCTCCCCTTGCCACTCCTCCTCGAGTCCACCTCGTCCTCACGACATCTTCCTACGTCTCTGAGCTACCATCATCTCACTTTCCTACGTTCCGACGGTCATCGAGTCGCTCTTCCTGACGCACAGGACGTGATTGCATCGCCTTCCGCCTCAGAACGGAGCATTTTGCGGCGATTAGAAATAGCGGAGGCAGTCTGCATTACCGCACCGGTGGAAGCGTCCTTTCGTCTTCATTACAGAGCAGTCCAGCCCGTCTTTGCCTCGACAGCATAGCATCCAACACCATGTTCAGCTGGTAAAGCCTGCCGCAGCACACCGTCCGTCACCTGTTCGCACTGGTTGCGACCCTTTCATAGCCGCTTTCCCGCAGCTCCACGCAGCATCGACTGGCATTCTGTGCAGCCCCTCTACCACTTCTCATATACTCCCCAACAGAGCCGAGTAGCCACCACCTCGAAGCACGATAGCCATCATGAGTAGGGCACCGCCACTCTCGCATTCCTACTCGTCGCCCAAGCTCGGCGCGGCAGCCATGTACAGCACCAGTTCTCCCTCTGGCTCGCCTCGGCCTTACTTTGCTCAGCACTTGCCCGGCACCATGTCCCCCTACCGTGACGCTTCCGCCCGCTACACGAATCTAGGAAGTCCCAGGATAAGCTCGCTCAGTCGGGATGCCACCGCCGCGCTCAAAGGCAGCAACTACCCCACCTCTTCTTCCCGCCCCACGTCGCCAGCACCCGGGTCCCGTTCGCCGTCTCCAAGCAGCGACAGCGGTGATTCCCGTTCCTCTTCCTCATCGCGTGGGAATCCCGGACACGGCGACGATGCACAGCATGCAGAGCGTCCTCTGCTCACTCGAGGCGACTCGTCATTTCGCAGAGACATCGGTCCATCGCATCGCGAGTCCTACAACGACGACCCTCCCGCACAAAACGCCGGTTCCCCCAGCGCTGCCAAACGTGCTAATCACTTGCAACCAATAGACACCAAAGGTGAGTTCCAAATCGCTTTTTTGACTCTTGCTTGAGTCCGCTCCTGCCCTTGTTCCGATCGACATCGATGCTGCCGTCCAACCTCGACACCACGCCCACTTTTTTTCGACACACATCGCCCGATTCAGTATGCTGCATTCGTCGTAGACACCATCTGGCCAGCCCGTGCTCCACGTTCCATTCTGTCGTGCCCTTTCCGAGCCTGTAGTCATGCCCTTCGCTTTCTACGGGTCGAAGAGGCCCCTGATCTCCGTCCCAGCTGGCTTTTGGCTGGAAATGTGCTCACTGTTTGCAAGCGCGCAGAACCTGGCCCGCCCATGACGCAGCACGCGGATCCAGGCTACGGTGTGCACATGCGCGGCCTGGTACCGCTTCCTGCGATGGACAGCTCGTGATCATTGCATCTGTATCATCACGTCCAGGCGATGCATACGCCAGATTATGCTCTTGGCGCGGCAAGTCTTTGGCGGACCTCTTCATTGATCGGCAGACCCAAGCTCGTATTGACTTTGGTTGCATCGAGCTCGGTAGCGGAAGCATTGCAAAATGCTGGATCGAGACTCGCAGCTAGAGCCATCGACAGCGTCGCTCCCGGCCCTGCACTAGCCCTCATAGGGCTTCAGTTGACGCAGGGCCTGCTCGGGATAAAGATGGATTCTTGTGTGCAGCATCGGTTCCAGCAATTCGTGCCGGGGCTCGTCTTTGCTTAGACGCCGATCGCCGTCATATTGGCCATCAGAGACGTTTGATCTGTTGCAGTCAAACTCAGCGACGGATAGCGGGTCACTGCGTCTATGTCTCTTTGGTTTCCGAGTCTTGGTTCGTCAAATGCATGACCAGTGAAAGCTGCCATCAGGGTCTCGCGCTCGGTTGTCAGTCTAGCGGCTGTCTGCATTCGGACACGCTCTGCTAACTTGCACGGTGGATAGCCGGACGAGGATACTCATTGTGTGGAGCCAGAGTGTCTCTCCGCCGATCCGTTGACACCATCGAGCCTCCTTCGCCAGGCTGGGCAGCATGGTCGAATGCTCCGCTCAGGTCAAAGCCAGGGATACACTGTGTTCCTGGACGTTTCTTGTGACGGAATTGAAAGCTCAACGTGACGTCCCGGGCAAGCGAGGCGAGGCGAGGCGGAGGAGAGAGGTGGGCGAGACAGTGTGGGTTTGCTCTGCGGTGTGCTGCCTTGTGCTGTGCAGTGCTGTGCTGTACAGTGCTGTGCATTTGCTGTTCTGTGCCCTGCCTTGCTGTTTGCGCGGCGCGGTGGCCTCCGCCAGATTAATTTCCCGCGCCTTTTTCCAGTTATTATAAGACTGGCCTCGCTCGCTAAGATCGCCAGAGCAGTTGCTGCTGCACAGTGACCGCGTTCGCCGCCTGTCTGTCCCTCTAAATTCGTCTCGCCCTCTTTTTCCGAGCCTCCGTGGCCTGCACGATTTTGAGCTCAGCGGGCTGGCTCGCGGCTCTGGCTCTCACGCCGTGTTGATACATTTCCGCGCTCGCGAGTCTGCAGCCCTTAAGCTGCCAGCTAGCGAGCCTGCTAGCCAGCCAGCCACAACTCAGTCGCCCCTGTCTGCTTCCTCAGCTGTCAGACCTGATTCCAGCTGCAGCAGCGAGCTTCTTTTCCGTCATCGAGCCCGCTTCACCAGAGCAGGCGGAGCGCAGTGACAAGCTGTGTCTGCTGCGGAGCTGCGTTTCTTCTTCCCAGCCGTCTGCCGCCCTTTCCCGCTCTCAAGCATTTCCTTCCACCCTGGCACATTGGCTTTCTTCGCGCTCTCTGCCCTCTCGCACCTCTGTCCGCCTGACGGGCTGGACTGCCCAGAGATTCTCTGTTTGGCCCGTTTGCTCCACTCGCGAAGGGCGGCCATCGGTTCGTTTTGGCCCCCCTCTCAGCCCTTTCCCCTCTCTCTGCATTTCGAGCCTCTCAGTTTCCCGCACCGACCACCCGCGACTGCACTTCTTTGCCTGCCGTCCTTCCTGTCGTTCGCAACGTCAACAACGTTCCAGCTCCACTCCGTCATCCGCCCACCTCATCATCGCGCTCCACCCTACATTTCGGTCATACTGCACCGATCTTGCTAGCAAACCGACCAACTTCTCTCAGCAATACACTAGCTGGAAAGGGGAAGGGCTGGAAACCACCGTGGAGCGCCGATCGAACTCCTCCAACTTGACTCGACCTGGTCTCTGCATCTCTGCGCTCTTGATAGCCTTCGACTCGCCCCATCCATCACACCCAGCCAGACGTGCACATTCCACAACCACACCACTGTCGCGTCCAGTCCCTCATCGACCCGTCGCACGGAACAAGGGCAAACATGGCGGCCTCACCCGAACTTATCAGCTTCACCAACAGCTTGCTCAATACTGACAACATGCTCTCACCTCTCCACAACACCTTTGCTGCCGCAGATGCCGCTGCACGCAGGGCGTCTGGTGGCGAACCTTTAAGCGCGAGTTCGCCACGCATCGGCGAAGCCTACGTCAACAGTCCCAAGCGCGATCCACTTCGAGACGGATACCGTGCCACACCTCCCTCATCAGCGTGGAGGCATTCCGGCTCTTACACCGGCCGCGATGGCTCGCCATGGTACAACGACGCGCGCTCGTCACCTTTTGCATCTTCAGCCGCCCGCGACTATGCTACGCTCGAACTCGAGTCGAGTCTTGGCGCACCGACGCATCCTACCGGCGATCCATCTCTCCACTACGGAGATACCAGCAACGCCGACAGCGTTGTGGCTCTGCTCCACGCCGCCGCCGCCGCCAACGAAGCCAGCAAGCAAACCGATCGCTCCAACGAGAACCGCTTCCCATCTCCCAGCGCGTTCTATCAGCAAGGCATCCCCACGTACGGCATTCCACCGTACTCGGCTGCCTATCGCTCCAACTCGTCTGGTCTTGGCGGGTTCACCAACTCGCCCAACCTCGGCTTTGCACGCCCCTATCGTGGCATCGACGGATCTCTGGATGGCGCCTCTCCCTACGCTCAGGCGACGGTGCAGCCATCGGCGACTGCCACCGCAGGCGCAGACGAAGACCACAAGATCCACGTCAAGACCGAGCCAGATACACACGATTCCGTCGCCCAGCAGCAGCAGCAGCAATCACAACAAACGCCACAGCTCCAAGACCAGCAAGCAGCAGCACCCAAGAAAGGGCGAGGTCGAGGACGCAAGAAGAGCAGCGTCAAGCAAGAGGATGTAGCACCCGCCGTTTCAGCAGCAAATGGCCCTTCCGCCCTCGACAGTGTCGTATCGGCCGCGCTCGCAGCGTCGGAAGCGCCGGCCAGCTACGCTGGGCCCGCCTTTTCGCAGTACGGCTACCCCGACTACAGTGCCACCGGCATGCCCGGTGCTGCCTTCTCCGCCAACCCGCTCGTCCCCTTGGCTGCCCAGGTAGCTGGCTCCATCGCTCCTGCTCCAACAGCCGTCCCTGTGACCGCACCACTCGATAATGCGTCTAGCTCGGCGGTGACCGCCACTGCGACACCGTTAGCGCCCGCTGCTGCTACTTCGGCCACCTCGCCTACCTCGCCGGGCGCAAGCAAGGGCAAGACTGAAAGCGATGCGGGAGGTCCCAAGCTGCACGAGTGCGAGACGTGCGGCAAGTCGTTCAGCCGCAGATCCGATCTGGCGCGTCACCGGCGCATCCACACGGGCGAGCGTCCCTACCCTTGCGACTACCCAGGATGCGGCAAGAGCTTCATCCAGCGATCGGCGCTGACGGTGCATTCGCGCGTCCACTCGGGCGAACGTCCACACAAGTGTGAATTCGAAGGATGCGACAAGAGCTTCTCGGACAGCAGTTCGCTTGCGCGACACCGCCGCACTCACACGGGTCGCCGTCCGTACGTCTGCGACTTCCCCAAGTGCGGCAAGATGTTCACGCGACGCACGACGCTCAACCGTCACTCGCGTTGCCATCAGCCTGGTTACGTCAAACCCAAGAGCCGCGGCAAGGGTCGCGGCAAGGGCAAAAAGTCGGCCAACAAGGATGGCAGTTCTGCCGCCAACGACGATGAGGATGACGACGATGAGGACGACGATGAGGATGACGACGATGACGACGATGATGACAGCGAGGACGAGGACGACGAGGAAGATTCTGAGGTCGAGTCTGGATCCGGTTCCGAGCCGGCCGAATCCGTCACGCCGCCCGAGACATCGGCTCAGGTGGCCAAGGGTGCCAAGCGCGCCGCGCCTGGACGCGGGCTTAAGAACTCGACGGCCAAGAAGGCCAACACAGGCAACGGCGCTGGCGTGGTGAACCGCATGAACCGCTCAGCCAGCGATGCCGAGGCTGCCATGACGTTGGCGCAGGCGGCACTGCAGGCGCAGTTCAACCCGTACTACGCCGACCAGATCAACGGCGGGGCTGCAGCAGGTGCGAACCAGGTGGGTGCTGCCGCCAGCATGCCTTGGGCCGGTTCGTCCAGCTTCGCCGCCTATCCGATGTCGGCGCAGGACGGCACCGCAGCACTTCTCGCTGCCAGCAACCATGCCGGCTTCTCACCTGGGATGGGCAGCAACGACTCGAATGAAGCGATGGAGGCGGCGGCCGCTGTGCTGGGTGGCTTTGCCAACTCACCTGCGCCGACCGCTGTCACCGCGCCAGCAAACGGGCAGGACTCTGCGCAGTCGCTCTCGGAAGCACAGCTGCTGCTGGATGCGGCGATGAGTCCCGTGTCGAGCCACGCGACGATCCCTGGTCTAGGAGGGGCCGCCGCCGCATCCAAAGATGCGAATGCGAGCCCAACGCGAGGACGGGGTCGTGGTCGTCCTCGTGGATCTCGCGGTGGCGCTCGAGGAGGTCGTGCCGTCAATGCTCCGAGCAACCTCGCCAACGAGACGAGCGCAGCAGACGTTTTGCAGACTTCGCCTGACGAGACGCCCTCCACCGAGGCATCCTCTTGAGGTGTCACTCGCTCTTTCACCTTTGTCCCTCTTTTTGTGCTCTGCCTTGCCTTTCCTTTCTGAGTCAAGCGCAGGAACACCGAATGTATTTGTACCCTCTTTCTCTCTTTTAATCTCTTTCAAGCCTTCCTCTGCTCGACGCAATGTTGCCCGTTGGTTCCGTTGTTGTCAGCGCCTTGTTCTGAGATGTCCGACTTATATGGCAAAGGGCTCATTGTCATTGAGATCCAATCCCGAGTCCTGTGACGTTTGTGTATCGATGAGGCCTGCAAGGAACCTTTGCGGTGGCATGACGCGGGGCCAGGTGGGAAATTTCAGTCGCACGGTTAAGACGCGAACGCGAGAAGGCAGCGGCGGCTGTTGGCGCTCTCAGAGCTGTCCCGAGCGCGACTTTGTCTCTAAAGAAATTCCCTTGAAGCTGGACGCCTTTCTCTCACTCTACAGTAGTCCTTCCGTCATTACCACCACACTCGGCGTGTAGCTTTCCCTCTTCCATCACCTTCCACAATGTCATCATCATCATCATCATCATCAACATCGCAATATGAACGTTTTCTCGCGGAAGACGTGCTCTACCACAAAGCATCTACGCCGATATCCGAGATGCCATCCTGCACAGACATGTTTGACAGGTGGGCGTCTTGCTTTGCCCTCGGACCGCAACTCAAAGCGGTGTACAGGTACGGCGGGGTCCAGGATTGCAAGGAAAAGATGGACGACTTCAAGCATTGTCTGACGATGAAGGGGATGACACAGGAGGAGAAGTACGAGGAGTGGATCACCAGGAAGGCCGAGAGGACGGCGGAGAAGAGGTTGGGGAAGGGGAGTGCGGAGAACGTCTGGGTGTTGAGGAGGGACCCGAATGAAGAGGTGAGATCGAAGGGGGACGTGAGCGGCACGATCGTCTGATACATCGAAATTACGGCCAACACAATACATGGATCCAACCGCCGAAGCTGCAAACATACGCACCTGTCGAGGCTTCTCCCAATGTGAGCACTCAAAACGGCTCCTTCGCAACGACCTGCGAAAGAGTCCTGCATCGGATGCGATACACCTACCATTGTGTCTTTATAGCTCACCGTTTCTTCCCCTCTCTTTTGTTCCTTCACGCCTTCACGGTGTGCAATTGGATGAACAGAGTCGGCAAGAAGAACGGGTCTCGATTTCTCCTCCGCCGCCAAAGGACGTGGGTATACTGATTTGCCTATGACAGATCCATCCCTTATCCTGCTCGACCTTCCCATCGCACAGTGCTGTTTGACAGCACTACCAACCTCTGGCAACAGAAGCACTTTTCTTCCCCGACACACACACACACCATATCACGACAACGCAGCATTCAACCCGTCTTCGATCTTGCGCCCGCCCCTCTTTCTACACCACTCTGTCACCCTCCCGCCGTTTCTCTTCTCTTCCCTCCTATTGTCCCTTCAACACCAGCTCGCATCATTCTACCTAGAGATACTTCCGTCTCCCTCTTGCAGCATACCTTGACTAAGCTTTTAGTGCTGTGTCGGTATCTCTGATTGGGATGTTGATAGAAGTGCTTTTTCTTGGGGAAGTGCGGGTGAAGGGGAAGTGAGGGAGAGAAAGGATAGTGGACTATGCGTGGAAAAGTGGTGGAAAGGAGGGGTAGCCAGCTACAAAGGCTCCAAAGTGGTGCAAGACGATCCTAACCCTAAGTTGATACCTTGCAGAGTTGGGATATCCACCACCCCCCAGGTCTTGGGGAGGGAGTTATTCCTTGTTCGAACGTTGCAGATTTTTTTCCCACGTACAATCGCCGCTGACTTTTATAGGCTTCAAGTCTCTCTCGGAAGTCTGGCGAGGATGAAGAGGAGAGACTTGCCGTCGACCTGGGAAAGCGGTGATGTTTGGATCGGAACTTGTCTGTAACGTTCTCTCTGCTCAAACTACGTTCGTTCAGCGTATTCTTTTCACCCCCTCATCCTTATCTCGATAACGATACCGGGGGTGGAAATGATACTCTTCGAAACCTCTCCATTCCGGACTCCATTCCCCTCTTTCTCTAAACCCTCTTTCAGGGTAACCGGATGAGGGGGAAATGGACAAGATGGTTTTTTGCGTTCCAGTTCTACACCTTTTTTGCCATCTTAAAAAAAAGGGGGAAGAACGAATGCCCGTTGGTACGGTCTTCGTGTGTTTGTTGCGTTGCGGGGTTTTGGAAACAAAGGCTTCGTTTGGCTGCGGTAGGGATGGTCAGCGGTACAAGGGATTTGGTTTTTCTCGAGGCACGATCAATTTCCCCCGTCCCAACGCACCTCTTGCTCCTTCCATCTCTCTCCGGGAAAAACCCTACCGTCATCATATCCCGGGGGAAGTGAACGACCGAAAACAAAGCACGTCTCTACGGAGATCTCCCTCCCCAAACCTGGGCGGTTGTGCTGGTAGAGCTTTGCGCTCGTCTTTTCGCCGTTTGATCTCTTCGGGATGGATGGCGAGACTTCTCGAGAAAGTGTGGGGGAAGAGGAAGAACCGGCGTGGACGGGGGGAAGTCAAATTTTTCTATCTCTCGGATTGTGGGTATTGACAGATCCCTTTTCACTACCACCGTCGACCCGGTCTCTTCCTTCGTAGGTGTGGGATCGACCTCGGTCGAGGTAGGGCGCAAAGGATCTGTTTTCTGCTCACACTCCTCTCACATCAAATACCAAGCTTTCGCAAAGACTACACCCGCTGAATGCATGTGATCCACACACTCTCTTCTGAAAATCAATCGGCAAGCATGGTGAATGACAACTCGATCAGCTCGATGGAAGTACAAGTACAGAAGTTTGCGTTAGATCTAGTGCTCCTCGTCATCACCAGGGATGCTCTCCACCACATCCAACTCCTGCAGTGCCTCCCTGATGATCCTCACACCCTTATCCAGGTCCTCCTCACTGATAACCAGCGGAGGAGCCAGCCTGATGATGTTCCTGTGCGTCGGCTTTGCCAACAAACCTTTGCTCTTCAGCAACAAGCACAGCTGCCATGCGGACCTACCCTTGCTGGACTTGCTCTCATCAATGACAATGGCATTGAGCAGACCTCTACCCCTAACGCTGGACAGCAGCGGGTGGTCGATGGCGCGCAGATCGCTGCGGAATTTCTCGCCGAGCACCTCGGCTCGATCGCAGAGGTTTTCATCCAGCAAAACGTCGATGGCTGCACTGGCGACGGCGCAACCAAGAGGGTTTCCGCCGTAGGTGGAACCGTGTTCGCCAGGTTTGATGCAGAGCATGACCTCCCTATCCGCGAGGACGGCGGATACGGGGTAGACTCCACCGCTCAGAGCTTTGCCGAGGGTGACGATATCGGGACGCACACCGTCGTGTTGGTGGCAGAGGAGCTTTCCGGTTCGTCCGAGACCGGTTTGGATCTCGTCGCAGATGAAGAGTACGTTGTGCTTGCGACAGAGCTGTTCGACGCGTTTGAGGTATCCATCGGAGGGTACGACGATTCCAGCCTCGCCTTGGATGGGTTCCACGAGGAAAGCGGCGACCTCGTGACCGTACTTGTCGAGGACCTTTTCAAGGTCATCGGCGTTGTCGTAGCGGATGACCATGTCGTCGACACCGGGACCTACACGGTCGAGGAAGGGACCGAACCCAGTTCGCGATTCGGGATCGGTAGACATGGAGATGACACCCAACGTTCGACCGTGGAAGTTGCCGCTGACAGAGAGCAACCTAGCCTTGCCCTCCGGAATACCCTTCTTCATGTACCCCCACTTGCGGGCCAGCTTGAGCGCCGTCTCGACCGCCTCGGCACCCGTGTTCATGGGCAACACCATCTCGTACCCGAACGTCTTGGTCACCTTCTCCGCGAACGGTGCGAAGGCCGAGTTGTAGAACGCGCGCGAGCTGAGCGTGAGCTTCTGAGCCTGAGCGACGAGCGCGCCGACGATGACCGGGTGGCAGTGTCCTTGATTGACGGCGCTGTAGGCGGAAAGGAAGTCGAGGTACTGTTTTCCCTCGGGGTCCCAGACGTGTGCGCCTTGGGCGCGGTCGAACACGACGGGCAAGGGGTGGTAGTTGTGCGCGCCGTATTCGGCTTCCTTGTGGATGACGTCTTGGGTGGAGAGCGTGGAGGAAGAGGTGGACGCGGTGGAGGAGACGGCGTGAGCGACGGTCTTGAGCGTGGTGGGGATTGAGGCGACGGCTGCGCCGACCGACGAAACGGTTGCTGTAGGAGCCATGGTTTCAAGGACGACGAAAATGATGATCCGAAGACAGTGTGTGATGGAGGGACAACAAAGTGCGGACGTTCCGACAAGTGGTAGGCTTATATGTGTTTGCACCAAACGGGTGAGAAGCAAAATCTGCTCAAGGACAAGGAGACGACAAGGACAAGGGAGGAGAGAGAGGAGAAGGAGCTCAGCCGGTTGCTAGTCCGGCAATCAAGTTGCTCCTGCTGTGACTCTGGTCGTCACCGTCAAGGAGTCGAGAGAGAGTGCATTTGGCTCGCTCGCCATGTGAACCATGTGCCGGGCATGCCACGTACAACGCCAAATGCGCTCAGTGTGAATGGCTGAAATCGCTCCCTCGCTATCTGACAAGGGAGGGTCAAGTGACGCGTGTCAAGCAAGAGACTCGTCCGCTGCCGTTGCTTAGTTACTGCTCGGATATCATCACGGCAAAACGCGAGCGGCAGGATAACCCCACACTTTATCGGGCCAAGCAAACTGCGAGCAAAACCAAACTTTACGCCAGACAGCCTAGCGGAACCTCTGGCGGAACATGGACGCGTCCCCCGGCTACTTGTTCGGCAAGGGAATACAGATAAACACTTTTCGGCGTAACAAATCACAGTGAAAGGAGAATGGCCATCGGGTGCACCGAACGAGTGGACGATCGATCCAGGGTCCATCCGAACTGGAATTTTTTGCGAAGAAACGGGCGAAAAAAGTGAACTTCGAGGCTTGTCTGCTCCACACTCCTTGTGCTCTTGCTTCTCTGTATCCACTGCTCGCTTGCTTTCCATCATACCCACACCGCTTCCGCTCAACAACGCCACCATGCCGGCGTCACAGAACAGCAAGCACAGCCTGGCAGCGTCAAAGCGCAAAGCAGCCTCCACCTCCTTCTCTACACCACCCCTCAAGAAGAAGAGTGCTGCCACAAAACGTCCCGCCAACGATGACGACTTCATCATGACGCTCGACTCGGACGACGACGTAGAGGACCTCGATGCAATCAATGCCGAGGCAGACGATGCAGATGCCGCCGCTAGCGAATCAGAATCAGAACCAGAACCAGAGCAGACCGCCCAAGCACCGGCAGATGAGAAGCTCACAAAGAACCAACGCAAGCGCAAGGAAAAGGCGCATCTCGCAGGAAAGGAAAAGATCGTCGAGTCCGTTGCTGCTCGCTCCAAGTCGAACGGTGTAGTCAATGGTAAAGATGGAATGGCTTTGGACAAGGACTTTGAGTTTGACATCTTTGGCGACGGTTCCGGCGCAGACTATGCTGGTGCAGAGTCCAGTGGCTGGGATATGAGCGTTACCGGCACGAGGATGCACAAGAAGTTGAACGTCGATGATATCATCGAAAAGAGGAGAAAGGATCTTCCTGCTTTGCCCTTGCCTGCTGATGACGACGACGAGCAAGAGTCCGAAGACAGCGCAGCGGATGACTCCGAAGACGACCTGGACGACGATATCAGATTCGCCGAGTACGAGGACAGCGACGACGATGAAGACCGATTCGGTGGTGGTGACGCCAACATTGCAGGTGACGACGAGGATGATCAAGACGCAGCAGAGGTGGATAGCCAAGAAGATCCACTCAGCAGCGACGCATCCGACGCTTCTGATGACGATGATGAGGCGCAAGACACTCAGATCGCAGAACAGGACCAGGACTCGGACTCGAGCCAAGACGATTCCGACTCGGAAACCGAACAGGAGAAAGCCAAGAAGGCCGCCTTCTTCGCCGAAGAACCCTCGTCCGCCTCGTCTTCCGCCAAATCGAAATCCACTGCCACGGAAACCTCCTTCTCCACCTTCGCCCTCTCGCGCCCCGTGCTGCGCGCCCTCTCCTCCCTCTCCTTCCACAAACCCACCCCTATCCAATCCCGCACTATCCCCCTCGCCCTCGCCGCCAAGGACATCGTCGCCGGCGCCGTCACCGGTTCCGGTAAAACCGCTGCCTTCATGATCCCCACCATCGAACGTCTCACCTGGCGTGCCAAATCCTCCAACATCCACGAAGCCAAGACGCGCGTCCTCATCCTCGCCCCCACCCGCGAACTCGCCATCCAGTGCTACTCGGTCGGCAAGTCTATCGCCAAGTTCACCGACATCCGCTTCTGCCTCTGCGTCGGTGGTCTCTCCGTCAAGAGCCAGGAGGCCGAGTTGAAGCTCCGACCCGAGGTCGTCATCGCCACTCCCGGTAGGCTCATCGATCACGTGCGCAACTCTGCCAGCTTCACGCTCGACGACATCGAGATCCTGGTCATGGACGAGGCGGATAGGATGTTGGAGGACGGGTTTGCGGATGAGCTAAACGAGATCGTCAAGAGCTGCCCCAAAGGTGCGAGGCAGACCATGTTGTTTTCGGCTACGATGACGGACGATGTGGAGCAGTTGGTGAGGTTGTCGTTGAAGAGACCGGTGAGGTTGTTCGTTGATCCCAAGAGGAGTACTGCCAAGAAGCTCATTCAGGAGTTCGTACGTGTCAGAGGGACAGGGAGTGGCGGGGTGGCGGGTGCGGATGGTTTGGCAGGCGTTGAAGACCTACCCACCACACCGGCAGCCACGGGTAGGAGCGAAGACGCCCAACGACCAGCACTGCTTCTCTCGCTCTGCACGAGAACCTTCACCACGCAGACGATCGTCTTCGTTCGTTCCAAGAAGCTCGCCCACCAGCTCAAGATTGTCTTTGGTCTACTCGGCCTATCCGCCGGTGAATTGCACGGAGATCTTTCGCAGGAGCAACGTATCGATGCGCTGACCGCGTTCCGCGACGGAAAGACGGATTTCCTGCTGGCGACGGACCTCGCCTCTCGCGGTCTCGACATCAAGGGAGTCTCGACCGTGATCAACTACGACATGCCCGGATCCTTCGAATCCTACCTCCACCGTGTCGGCCGTACCGCCCGAGCCGGTCGCAACGGTCGTTCCGTCACCCTCGTCGGAGAAGCCGACCGACGCATGCTCAAACTAGCCATCAAGCAATCCACCTCGGAACAGGTCAAACATCGGATCATCCCCGCCCCCGTCGTCGCGCAGATGCTCGAGACGCTCGAGACGCTCAAACCCGAAGTCGACACTGTCCTGCGCGAGGAGAAGGAAGAGAAAGCTTTGCGCATTGCAGAGATGGAGTTGAAGAAGGGAGAAAACATGGCCTCGCACGCGGACGAGATCTTCTCCCGTCCCAAACGAACCTGGTTCCAGAGCAAAGCCGACAAGGAAACAGCCGAAGCTATGAGCAGAGCCAAGTACGAAGCCACGCAAAAGAAAGACGGTAGGGATAAATATGCAGGGTTGAGCAGGAAGAAGAGGAGAAGCAAGATGATGCGAGAGGAGATCGAGAGGGAGAGGAAGGAGGCTAGCGCTTCCGGCGGTGCAAAGACGGCACAGGGTGGTAGCATGGATGCGGGTATCAGGGCGGCCAAGAAGGCTAGCAGACCGACCAAATTGGGTGTAGCTCCGGTGAAGGTGGTCAACAAGGGCAAAGCTAAAGGGAGCAAGGGGAAGAGTGCGGGGAGCAAGCCGGGGGGTGGGGGCAAGGTGAGGAGCTCGTTCAGCAGGGACTTTGGTGACAAAAAGCGTCGCTAAGCCAACTTGCTCAGGTGGTCGGCGGCCAACTCTCCTCGACCTGCGCTGTGTTTGTTTGTATCCAGCCACATCCTGCTTTCATTCGTGTTTTTCTACCTCTTGTCAATCCCTCGTCCCAGCATCGCAACCGTTTCGCTTCTGAATGTCCGACTCTTTCACACACAAACACACATTGCAGCTTCTTCGGCGCATCCTTTCGTTGTGCCGCTCAGCTCGTTCATTTGAAACCGGACGATCGTCGCTCGAACGGCGAAAGAAGATTTTTGACATTTCGGCGATACCTCGCCCGAAACCTTTCTTGTTCGGAATTCGCTGTTCAATCCGCACCGCCGTACACGGCGAGCAGCGCATCTCCCACACCGCTCGGTGTAAGCACTCCGACGTCGCTGAACAAAAACGTGACCAGATCCGGAGTTGTATAGTCGATCTGTGTTTCGTTTCCAGCAGCCAAAAAAGGGGGGATGTCAGTTGGGAACGCTACTTCCACGCAATCCATCGGGGGCTGGAATACTTACTGCAGGGTTCATCATCTCCTGAGTCCGCGACATAACTCTCCTCGCCCTGCCATCATCCTCCTCGCCGCTGCCCAGCTTTGGTGTTCCCTCCGCTACCTCCTTCTCCGCATCCGCCGCATCTAGATCCGGGAACTGTAATAGCCTGCCCTTGCCGTTCGTCGGTAGATCGTACTGATTTAGTGGGAACATTCGTAGGAACTTGAAGCTCTCTGCCAATGCGAAGAAGGGTTTTCCACAGCTCTTTGCGATGATCCCCATTCCGCTGGTGCCGACAGCGTTGAGGATGCCACCGCTTTCGACGACTCCCTCTGCGCCGGTGAGGACGAGGTCGACTTTCGGCATGGTGTAGGCAACCGCGCTGTCGAGGATGACTGTGCAGGGGATACCGACCTTCATCAGCTGTGCGTAGGTCTTCAACCCTAACCCCTGTGGGCGGGACTCCGTTACATACACCGAAATGCGTTTTCGTTGTTGCAGAGCAGCGGTTTTCAACACCTGCATAACCACGCGCGAGTAGGAATGCGTCAAAACGACCGAATCGTCCGCAATGAACGGCAATACCAATTCGCAGATCTTCTCTCTACAGGACGGAACCGTATGCGTAGCGAACTCGTGCGCTAAGCTGGAGAGGGACGCCTTGTGCGCTTCAAAGTCGTCCCCTGAATCCCACGATTTGGTCACTACAAACCGCGTAAACAGATCCAACCCCGCAGTCGCCGGTACAGGATTCTCCAACGACTGCTTCAGCCGTTGCGATGCAGACCGAATGTTCTCCATCAACTCCGACGTCGTCGCAGCCCTAGATCGGGATACCAGCTCCGAAAGCGCAAAGATCGCCGCGATGGGAAAAGGAAGCTCCGAATCCGAGGAGAGCAGAGAGTGGTAGTAGGAGATGATGTCGAATTCTTCGTCATTGTTGTTGTGGTTACTGCTGGTGGAGGCGGTAGGTGTGGGTGAGGAGTGCAGCGTGGGTACGCCGGCGACGGTGGAGGATGTTGCGCTCGATGTCATCATGTCCAAGCTAGACGGTCGTTGCGTTGGCAAAAGAGAGCGAGAGAGAGTGATGGTTTGAGGAGGTTCCTTTCTAAAGAAACCCTTGAAAAAGAAGCGCTGCACAAAACGCCGTTCCCGAGAGCCGACCCTTTTTTTTTCTTCTTTACTTGAAATCCAGATCTTACACTGCTCCTGATTTGGAAACCCCTTTGGACTGTCAGCAGCCGCTCTTCTCTTAAGACAGTTTGGATTGCACGTAAGAACTTGTCGGGCTCTGCATGCTCAACAAGGATGTTCACAGCCGGTCGTGATGGTTTCGATTCTCCCTGAGCACTTTCACCAACCCTCAGCTATGTACATCCATCAGATTGAAGTCGGTCGAAGAACAAAGCTGCGATTAAACGATTCCGTAATGCGCTAGAACGGACAAGAGGCAGAAAACCAGAAACAAAGCTAGAACCGGACAAGGCGGTGACGGGTGCGAGTGCGAGTGCAATATACAAGAGGAAGGAGGGCAAATGATGCAGGCGTGTTGGAGTTAAAGGTGATGAACCTTCTCTGTGCACAACGACGGTGGTGCTGGCATTCAAGACAGATGGCGAGAAAGGGAGACGGCAAACGAGGTCGAGGCAGCGTCGACTAGGCACCTTGCAGCTGCGAAACCGACCTCAGCATTCCCACGCATTCATTACTCGTGGCCGGCTGAGCCACCTCCGACAAAGCTGTCGACTGATAATGCTGTCCGAGTTGGTGCTGCTGATGCTGATGCTGGAACATCGCTTTGTACTGAGGCAAGCTTGTCTGTTCGTAAAATTGCGAGCCTGCACTCGACATTGGTGGCGCACCAGCCGAAGCACAGGTGTCCCACAGGCTGGGGTCGATCTGGCTAGCATCTTGACTGCTCATCAGACAGCCGTTCGTCATCATCGGATACGTTGACGCTCCCGACATCATACTTCCCTGCAGACCAGCCGACGACAGCTGCCCCTCGCATCCCGAGCAGCCCATGTTGGCCACCGACAGCTGGTTGAATTGAGGTCGACTTGAGCCGTGCACCTCAAACGACCGCGCATCGCGAAGGTCTGGCGTGCGTGGAAAGTGTGGCAGCTCTGAGGCCGAGGCGAGCGCGTGAGGCGTGGGACACATGCGGCTGCTGTTGCTCACCGGACTGTAAAAAGTCTGCGAGGTGCTCGACATATAGCACGAGGCCGCGCTCGATCTGCGCGAAAGGTCGAACCCCTCGTAGCTGGTGCCCGACGATGGACAGGACGACATGGCCGTCGCGCTGTATGGAGTGCTGGCGTAGTCGGCAGTGTTCTGCATCGGAAAGCCGTACGAAGCAGTCGAAGGATCGTGCTCGAGCTTCAAACTGGATAGATACTGACACTCGAGACCGTGTGGGAAAGTGGAACGGCTGTGAGGCGGCAGGGCACTGCGGTTCATCGAGATCGAGTTGCTCATAATGGTGGTTGGACCACCACCGACACCGGCGTAAGTGCCTTCGGCATCTGCATGATTGCGTCGTGTGTGCTTGGTGAGAGTGGTCTTGCGGCAGAACGACTTGCCGCAACCTGCAACAAGACATTTGTACGGTCGCCTTCCCGTGTGGATCCTCCTGTGACGCGCCAGCGAGCTCGAGTCAGAGCTGAAGCGAAAAGTGCAAAAGGAGAGGAGGTCGTCAGCGAGCTTCCTTGAGCAGCACCGACGGTTCTTCTCGGCGGCCAACTTACAATGCTTTGCTGCATGATTCGCAGACGTGAGGTCGTTCGCCAGTGTGGACGCGTATGTGAACGGTCAGAGCGGATCGCTGGATGAAAGTCTTGCCGCAGTCACGAAATTGGCAGGCGAAGGGACGTTCTTGGCTGTGGATACGAGCGTGTCTGTGGCATTGACAGTCGAGATGAGACCAAGGAGGGAATGTTATGGTGGGTCAGCTCCAGGTCCGCTGACACACTTTGTGGCCGAATCCAAGCACACATGAGGACAAAGGAACCGGTAATACCGAACATCGTCGGCGCCAAATTCCCACGTGGCAGTGTTGGACAGGCAGAGTTGCAATTTGTAAGAGCGATCTGCAGCGATCTGCAGGCGCAATATTGCACACAATAGCCTTAGCCCTGCCGATCCTTTGTCTCCGCATCGAGGTCTGATCAAGCCTGCCCTTTGTCGCAGTATCCGATCGCGTCTTCAACTCACCTTGCCAAGTCTGAGCGCCTGTGACGGGTGAGAAGTCAAAGGAGCGTTGGATGCAGTGGTCCGAAAGATGGTCATCAAGACAAGGTCAGAACGAGTGAAAAAAGCGAGGCAATATTCGTCGGTGAAAGACCTTCATACACACCTAGAGAATGCTTTGGGGCACCCGGGGTACTTGCAGTCGAAGGGTCGACACTCCTTGCGCTGATCTTCGTGTACGAGCTCTGCGACACCGTATGTAAGACCGCGAATGTTCGTCAGTGTTTGGCACGTGTACGAGAGGATGGTGAGGTCAACCTTCAGCGTCAAAAACTTACCCAAGATATCCATACTGGAAAGCGTGTTGATGGAAAGGTGATGGGAGATGATGGTGATGATCTTCTGAGTCGAAGAAATAAGCGCCACAAAGTACCGAGGGAGGTCAAGCCTGCCAAAATGTGGGCCGCGGACAATGCTGAGTCGGGCAGTGAGGCGAGCAGCGAAGCAAGGACCGTGAGTGTGGAATCGTCGAAATATAGGAAATGTGGAATGAACCCGGAGGCTTACACGGAAATTTGATGAGGAAGAAGACGGGGGCGACCAAAGTGGTGGAGAGAGGGTCTCGTTATAAGGATCAGGGATCGACTGGGCTTGACGCGGAGGGGAGCTCCACAGCAGAAGTCATCGAGGTGAGACTGCTGTGCGAAGCTCGGCCAGCATAGCAAAATCAGAGAGCAGCTGACCTACTGAAACGGAAACCAAGGAGGAAATACGAGAAACTGTGTTTCTGCAGCCGCCGATAGGGTGTGGCGGAATCTATAGTGCGGTGCCGTGAGCAAGATTGTGCAGGCTCGGGCACGAATTTTGGCCGAATGAAGGCTAGCGCCGCTAGACAGGAAATGCTGATAGCTCAGCACTTGAGCAGAGGCGGTAGGTAGACGAGTGGCTGAATGGGAGGACGGAGTCAAAGCTCAAGCAGCTGATGAGACTGCAGACGGAGAAAGTTAGCCAAGATGCGGACAGAAGACAGAAGCGAGACGGATGTTCAGCTGTCAGCATCTATTCGACAGCAAGCTTCCAAGCAGCAATCCCACGTCTTCTCTGTTTCCCCTTCTGCCCCTCTTTATTGCTTGACGTGCGTGCATGTGCAGCTCTGTTTAGCGCCATTTATTTGTGTGGCCCTTTTCTCCTTTGTCTCTTTCCAGTCCGAGCGCAGAAAAAAAGGAAAGCGACTCATACAATGCCGCTCGCATCCTACAAGCAGTCTGCATATGACAGCATAGCTGACCATCGGCATTGTGTAATCGCTCGTCTTTGAAAAACACAATGCCGGGCGACGTGATCTAGAGCAGATCAGATAGGCCAGCAGGATCCTATTGTGTGGCGAGAGAAATGCTGTGCGAGGCCGGATCGACAAGGGTAAGCGAGGTTTGCAGAGCGATACAAGGGCGCTTGTCGAGGACCCACGTCGAACCAGAGTAAGTGGACTATGATTCACAGTCGACTAGTCTGCGCGGTGGCGATGCCCGCCAACAATGTTGACCAGTTCGAATCGTTGTTGTTCTGTAGGTACATAGGACGAAGGGAGCGCGTCCGCCGTTGCAGCCGCTACAAACAAATGCCGACGTCACCCGAGCTTCGTGTTGCCACTTGCTGACTAGCCGGTGTCTAGCTCCCGACATGGCAACCGCCCACGAGGCGCAGCGCATTGGTCGACAACCAAGATGAAGGTCGGGTGGGCTCGAGAATCTTAGTATTCTTGCCCTCTCGCACAGCATCGCCCCAAGTTGTCGGTGCAGCGAGTGGGCACTGGACCTGGAAAGCTCGGGAAATGAGCGAAGAGCAAAGGGGAGATGCGCATGCAGTACGATTCTGAAAAAAAATCCCCCATGCGATCGGAGACGGCGTGGCGAAGCGGGAAATTCCAAGCCGAGCCAGGTGTCACATCCCTGATCATCAATCCTGAAATGTGTCTTGTCTTTGTATGCTCTCCTGTGGCATCGCTCC
Source organism: Pseudozyma hubeiensis SY62 (assembly GCF_000403515.1). NCBI lineage: Eukaryota > Fungi > Basidiomycota > Ustilaginomycetes > Ustilaginales > Ustilaginaceae > Pseudozyma > Pseudozyma hubeiensis. Next base: position 133,898 of record NW_012133810.1, on the reverse strand, counting down.
CGTCATTCAATTGTTCCTTTACTTGCATTTGCATCGAACCGAAGCAGCGTTCATGCGCGTCCAGATCCTGGTCGCATTCCTCCGAACTCGAAAGACCAGGTCCATGACTCGGATTTGAGGCCAATAAGGAGGTTGATGCGCGCGTCGAACGCTGACATCAAGAGAAAGAAATACATTGGGGCAACATTACGTTGCAGTGGACAGTCCGTGACTGCCACCTCGAATGAGAAACTCTCAACCTTCAAGCGATGGGCGCCAAACGCGCAAGTATGACAGCAAAGCTTACTTCCTCGAGCGCTGGTCGGAAGCGTGTCAACATACGTCGGCGTTGCAGCTAGAGCCCGGACCCATCCGAGTGGGATGAAAACGTCAAAGCGTGGGTATCTCGGTGCCTCTCCTGGAAGTTCGGCAAACTGCTCCGCAAGCTTGGGATTGGCCTGGACTCACGGACCTCGTGTCTCATTGCCAAGGGCACCAGATCAGCACCAGCTGGACTGCATCTGAAAGCCGCAGAAGCCGAGCTGGTGTGAGCAGTGAAGAGGAGTTCGCCACCTTGTCGTTCAAGGCATCATGGTAGCGCTCCGCAGACGGACCAACTGAAGCTGCCGAGCTGCGCTAGCTTGCAAGCTGCGCCATAGCGTGGGAGCATTCCCGTCCATCCAGATGTGATAGGAGTAGGTGAGGTGAGCCTTTCCCGGGCATTTGGCAGGGGCAGTGATGCGTTTCTGCCCTTGCGACATAGCCGAAGCTTTCCAGATTTCGGACCAGGTTTCTGCTCAAGCGAGGCGGTCATATTCCTGGCTTGCTTATCTTGCCCGACGAAGTACACTCGATAGATGTCGAGGGTTTCGTATTCAACAGAGCAAGGATCCCTGACTTTTCATGACGGCATGGCCTCCGCCGAAATGAAGTCTTGTCAGTCCGGACCGGTCGTGTCGAGCGGCCTTGCGATGTCTGTGAGCCCGCGAAGATGTCACTGATCGCCTTCGTGGTGCCTGCAAGGGCAAACAGACCGAATGCCGTTCAACGTCGTTGCGTCGATCTCGATGCGAAACTCAGTAGGGATGTAAGGCCAATCCGTCGGAAGGCTCCCTACGGCACGGACCTTTCTGGTCTAGGAAAAGCAGGGATCCTCGAAGACGCACAATCTCAAGTGTGACGGCTTGATCTGCAATTTTCGCATGTGTCCGTTGCGATGACGGTGTTCGTTCGAGGGCAGAGGCTTTCGAGCTTGAACTTTCGAGGCCGTATGTAACGCAAGCAAGCAAGAATAATTATGCGATAAATGTTTGGAGTTTGTCCGCGAACGTCCCGTCATTGACCGCAGGCTCCATTGTTCAAGTAAGTTAGCGTTGATGAGGGGTTTGACAGATTCGCTTAATCCCTGCATCCGCGACGCGGGTCGCGACAGAGCCGAGTGCCACATCCGCATGATCCACTGCCTCGTCAAGTTGTGCGATACATCGTACATCGATTGTGCTGCAGAGATAGATCCGGAACAGTATTGAACAGCGTTCTGAACAGCGTTCTGCGCCCTCCAGAGATAGGAGGTGTGTTTCTGGCTCATGTGAACCGATTGATCGTCCTGACTGCTTGTACGTCACGCATGACGCTCTCTCGGGCCGACAAGATAGGCCCCGCCTTTCGGGCCTGATTTCCTCAACCTGAAAAGGATCTGCGTCAGTCAATCGATTCGGATAGGTGTAGGGACGCATTGACGTCGCGCTGTTTCGGTCTGTGCCACGGTATACGACTGGTCGGTGAAGCATGTGTGTCCAGGACACGGCCTGCGTGAAGGATCTTGGCGGTCGTGCCGAAGGACTCTTTTGCTTGACTTTTGTTCGGTTCTGAAGCAGTTCATGCCCAAAGATAAGTTGCCGATAGTTCTAAGAGACGCGCACTGGCCAATTTTGGTCGGCAAGCCTCTGAACGTCCGAGAGATCCGAGCCTGGGCTTTCATTTCGTCCATCACTGCAGAAAGCATGTGCCAGTGCAGCGGTGCAAGAGACCGGATTCAGCACAGAATAAAGGCGGCAGAATTTCAGATGCACACGCTCGAAGCTCCGGAGCGACGAGACCGTGCGAGTCGGATGCGGGTGCCGCATGCCTGGCTGTGAAAGTGGCTCGGGCGTCATGGTCATGCAATCGCTGCTGCTTTGTCGTGCTGGTCACTAACAACTGTTGAACACGATTACGTGGTTGCAGGGACGCGTCGCTCGAGCCGCTGCTAGAAGTCATTTTGAGCGGCCGGCGATTCGTTGCGAGACTGTTTGAGAAGTTGCGACAACCTTTTGAACCCGGAGAGACTCGCTCGAGAGCTACCAAGTGCAGGGAAAGTGTGATTTGATCGTCAGCTGATCAAGCGCACGGAATGTGTGGCCAGATTTTGGAGAAGGCGAGCAGTAAGCGAGGCAAGTGTTAGAACGCAGCACATCCGCAAAAGACTGTGAAAAGGGGTCCATTTCGTGACACATGAGCCGTGTGGCTACCGTTGCTGTTGATCGTTTGGAAAATGCGAATAGTCTGTTGGGCTATGCCAGCTGCAAGCCGGGATGATCAATGATAACATTGACAAGAGGCTGAAAGAGAGGAGCGCCACGTGCGAAGTCGTCGGCCTCGGCCCATGCGAGGATCTCTTGGGCGCTTTGGACATCTTGATGCCCGTTGGCGTGGGGCGGGGAGGCGACGGATGGCCTTCTTATGCTGCTTCCCATCGGACCAGTTGTCGTTGGTGAGCCAAAGCTTGAGACGGGATCGGTCTCGTCGGCTTCTTGCAGGGCTTGAGCAAGGCTCTCGGCCTCGAGGAGCTTGTCGATGGACACCGGTAGCGATCGACCCTCGGATGCGGCAGCGAGCTGCAAGAGTTGGAGCTCCTGCTGTCGATGCGCAGCACGGAAGAGGTACGATACGGGAATCCAGCACCAGCCGAGACATTTGCTGGGCTCCATGATCTGAGCCTGTGCCACCGGATTTTCAGGATCGTATCGGACGCTTGCTTTCATAAAGATGGTGACGTAGTGCTTTCCGTTTCCCTTCTCGCCGTAGTCCTTCATGCGAACCGAATTCTGGGCTGTGAGAAACTGCAGAGGCGTGGGAGGTATACGTGGCACGAGGTCGTCGAGTGGCTTCGATGCTGCCGCGGCCGAAGGTGACGCCGAGTCAAAGGGGGACGGCGACAGCGCGGTGGACGCCAGGATAGGCTGTGAGGGAGACTGCGGCCCAAGGTGCGCATGTAGAGATGGTGGCGATGGGACGAGCAGCTCGGATTGAGCCTGAGACTGCGGCGGCTCGAGAACGAGACCAGTCTCCTCGAACGTCTCACGGGCGGCACAGTCGTAGAATGACTCGTGCAGCTCGAGGTGTCCGCCTGGAAGAGCGAGTGTGCCCGCGCCATGACTGCCTGTGCGTCTGCCGATGAGCACATGACCCTTCTCGTTGAGCACAAAGACGGCAACGCCGACACGAGGCACGACGGTGGCATCCGATACGGGCTGGCTCGAGATGCTCGGTGACATTGTATGCGCTTGCATGCTTGCCTACCGTCGGAGCGGTCGGGCTCGAGAAGCTGAGCGGCCCTGTTGGTCGGAAGTGCAGCGTGGCACTGACGTCGACTGTCGGTTGTGATCCGATACCGCGGCAAGAGCGTTGGCTGCGAAAAGTGCTGTAGCTGAAGGAGGCGGCCGTGTCTGTGACGAAGATGGTGTCGGGATGGAAGTAGAAGCCTGAGCCACGGGTCGTCGTCCATACGACAGGGTTCCACCGACTTCAGGCACTTTTGACGTCAGAAGGTCAGCGCCGGCGACAGCAAACTTCGGCCTCGGATGTGGACGGAATGCGCACGGCCAGCAGTCGGAGCGGTCGAGGAGGATGAGTGTGCGAAAAGGGGCGCCAGCAGTTGCGAAATCGGTGGCGGATCGATCCACAGTGTGTTGCCAGTGTCACAAGTTCAAGCCACCAATCTTGGATGCAAGCTGGTCGGTTGGGCTGAATATGGGAAACGCGGGCTTGTGCAGACGTCTCGTTTTGGTGGCAACGTGAGTCAGAGATTTCTCGTTGTTCGGCGATACGAGATTCCAGCACCGGCGACGCTGCAGACGTGACTGCCGATTCAAGGGTGCAGTGTGGCTTGATCGACAAAACCAAGCCAACCAAGCAAGCGCTTTTGCCTCGATTGCAATGGCGTGGCTGGAGCAAGGCGTAGCGAGACGTGTTCGGTGGGTCGCAAAGCGAGCTTGCTCGACGGAAGTCACAGCGCGGCATGCATGGGGGATTGAAACCTTAAAGACCCTTCATAGTGTAACTAAGTTAGCTGAGGTAGCAATCAAGGGTTTCGCCGGAATTTCCGTTCGGCAGCGCGTACTGTAGCCGTTTCGCGATTGGTGTGACGAGTTCGGATCTCATTCGGCTCGCGTCGCTCGCCTCATGGGAAGGGCCGCCTGCATCCGAGCTTTTCGCAAAAAGCACATTTTGACATCTCCTTTGCCACTCGGACCTTTGCTATCAGAAGGAGAAAAGCACGATTCGCGACGGATACGTCTCAAACTCGAGGTGCGTCTCTCCCTTGACGCGTCGCCGTCAACTCGGCGCCGGAGCATACTGGATCCAACTTGCAGCACCAGTGTGATTAGTGAGTCTGTAGAAGGATCTCACCGGGATCACAGCAGCGCATCAAGGACATGCGGTGAACCGCTCTTCCCGAATGCCACCTTTAGGACCTTGGAGCAGCTCTGGTCATTCTCATTGTTTCGCCAGGGATTTTTGGATCCGCATTTCTGAGGCTTCTTTTCCTCTGGCGAAAGGGACGCGGCATTTCGTTCTCGTGAAATTGCTCGTCTGCACAACTCTCGTCGATGCTGTGTACGCTATTTCCATGATGTAAGATCCGTACTTTGCACCTCTTTTGTGATTTTCACGAATCCAGTGCAGAGATCAACACAGGCAGGCAGGCGAGGCTGCTGTCGTTGACGCTCGGCGGTGTTGATCTGCAGTTGGCCTGCAGCAAGAAGGCCTGTTTGACGTGTTGGATGCGCTAACAGCGCTTCGGCTGTGTACATTGTTACGCGGTGCCTACACTGCATCTCATCTTGGCAAGAGTGACAGACACCTCGAGCTTGTCAATCCTCCTCCATCACCTTCCAGACATTCTGTGATTGTCGACGTTCTTTTCTTTTCCAACAGCTTCGAGGAGCTTCTTCAGGCGCAGTCAAAGCACCGCGCATTGCCGCACTCTAAGCCGCAACAGGGCAGCGACGGTGCTTCCGACTGCCTCCACTCGCTTGGTCGGGACAAAGCCCTCTCTGCTGACCATCCAGAAACATGTCGGGACAAGCACCTTCCCTTCCCAGCCTGCCTTCTGGCTTCGGCACCGACTCTTCCTACCCGCCCATGCCAGGCAGCACTCGTATCACAGCGTCGCAACCAAAGCCGGCATCGGCAGTGCCTGCAACTGTACCTGCTCACCAATCGCATCGGTCGGGTGCGCCGCCTCTGCCTCCTCTGCCGCCTGGAGCGCTTGAAAGGGAGCAGCAGCGTCTGAGACATCATTCCGCTGCTTACTCTTCCTCACCATCCACCATCTCCGCAAATCTGAAGCCAGGACAGCTTGTACACGCTCCCGCACCTCCACCACCTTCTCAACACGTTACGCACGCCTCGTCCTCCCAACAACGTCACTTTGTCGGCGGCTTTGCATCACCGCATCAGCAGCAGCGTGCATCGACGCCCGTAGGCGCTGCTCCAACTGGCCCTCCCCCACCCACAATACCCAAACCTTACCATGGGCTGGTCAACAATATGCAAGCCATGTCGCTCAACCCTGGTTCACAAGCACAAGCCTCCTCGGCGAGGAGGGCGAGTGCAAACGACCTCTACGGCAGTCACCAAAGGACAACTCACCAAACACATGATTCTCACCAACCTCCTCCCTCCTCGGGACCTCCCAGCTTAGCAGCTCCACTTCCGGACATGGCTTCGCTGGCAGCGCAGTACGAAAGAGCTAGGAACGACGGCCAACGTCTCACTTGGGCCAAACAGGTGCTCAAGTATGTCGAACGCAACTTCGCCGACGGCACAAAGATCAGCGAACCCAATCTGGTCAAGTGGACCGACGAAGCCATCTCCATCATCACCGCCAACGCCTCGTCTCCGCGTCCCGAACCTGAAGCGCTCTTCTTACGAGGCGACCTGCAGGCGTCCGGCGCTTTCCCCACCTATCTCGCCAAGAATCTCAAGGAAGCGTTCAACGATTTCGAACTTTCCGCTCGCATGGGCTGGGCTCCCAGCTGGTTCCGAATCGGCCGTGATTACGAGGTGCTTGGCGATCTCGCCCGCGCCAGAGATGCGTACGAGCGAGGAGTACACGTAGCGGATGTCGGCTGCATCTACAGGATGGGGATGGCCAATCTGCTCGCTCAGCTTGAGCTACCTACCAGCTACCCTAGAGCTATCGCAATACTACGCGATGCCGCCGACAAGGCCGACCTCGACACACCCCAACCAGCATACATCTACGGCATGCTGCTCGCCGGCGAATTCTCCCACGTCGACATTCCGTCCCACTTGCTCAGACCTGCCAACGAACCGGTGTCTGCCACCGAAGACGAGGCGCGGCGCCGTATTCAACGCGCTGCATATCTCAACTTTGCGCCGGCGCAGTTCAAATGCGGCTGGCTGTTCGAGTATGCGCAGCTCGGGTGCGCATTCGATCCTCTGCTCAGTGTGCAGTATTACAGCTTGGCATCGCAGGGAGGCGAGGTGGAGGCCGACATGGCTCTGTCCAAGTGGTTCCTCTGTGGAGCCGAATCTTTCTTTGAAAAGAATGAACAGCTCGCCTACACATTTGCAGACAAGGCAGCACGCAAAGGGCTTGCTTCGGCCGAGTTCGCACTCGGCTACTATCACGAGGTCGGTGTCGGGACGGAGAGAAACGTCGAACTTGCCAGAAAGTGGTACAGGAAGGCGGCTGCGAAGGATAATACAGATGCTCGTGAGAGGCTGCAAGCATTGCAGGCTCCACAAGCACTCGGCATCTCGCGTCAGCAACACGAAGCAGTCATGGACGACAAGCTGGTGCGCAAGCGCACTCAAGCCAAGATGCTCTCGGATCGCGAGGGTCGCAGTCCCGTCTTTGAGCGTGATCAATACCTTGGAGCCGGCGCCAGCACGGGCAGCGGCCAGGGTGGCAGTGCTGGGCAACGAAGGCCGAGCGGTCCCGTCAATGGCCCCACCAACACCAACAATGGCCGACTCGCACCGAATGCTGCTGGTGCCAGTGACTTTAAGAGCAATAACAACAACCTCGAGCTGTCGAGAAAGAAGACGATGAAGATGGTTGAAGAGACGGCCGCCGGACGCAAAAGGCCAAATTACGGGTTCGAAGGAAGACCGAGACGAGACGCAAGCACCGCGCCTTCAATGCCAACCACATCTGCTGCTCCAAAGCAGCAGACGCGGCCCGATGGTCCCCCTGCCGCTTCCGCCGCTCCTGCGCCCACGCATGCTGGTCGCATTCCCTCAGGCACGCAAGGGGCGTCAACAGCGGGCCGCCACGGAACTGGCTATACCCTGAACGACGGCAGATCCTCGCACTCCAAGCCGCAATCAGGCACCCTTCCGCCGTCGTCCAACACCTCGGCTGCAAATTCCAAACAGTCGTCTGGGTCCGACGATGCGTCCAAAAAACCGTACAACACATTCGCAGAGATGGGATTTGCGCCCCAGAAGCAGTCCAAAAAGGACGAATGCGTCATTTGTTAGCCCTTCAGACAAGCAAACCCTGTTTCGCGCAATGGCAAGCCCCTCTTCATCCGCGATCGAAAATGTCTGCGTCCATTGCATTGCATGTGCTGATTCCCTTCCCTCGGGCCATTTCACTTCTTCTTCCCCTTCTCCCCGACCCCGAACCTCTCCAACAACACTCCCGTACACGCCAACAGAGCCTCTCTTTCTTTGTCCTCTGCAAACCCGCCTCCCGCCCACCTAACTTTTCCCACTTCATCCACCAGATACGTATACCCAACGTGTTTATTATGATACCCCAAGGCATCCTTTAATAGCTCGATGTTATCGCTACTCAGGAGATACGTTGGATGAAGTTCGGGGGGGATTTGAGAACGGAGGGAGGAGATGAAGAGGCTTACAAGGTAGCTCTTCAGCGGGTTTTGTTGGAGGTTGATTTGTACCAACTGGAAGTTTGGATGACCTGAGAATTTGGCGATTGTGGGAGAGTAGAAGGATTTGGTGTGTTCTTCGGAGATCTTGCTGCCTAGGAGGGAGATGATGGAGATCTTGTTGCGCAGTATGGTGGGGGTGGAAGTTTTCGATTTGTCCGAGAGACGGGTACCGGTGAACTTGGGAAAGTACAGAGAGCGATCGGCCTTGATGAGTGTAGGTGGAGCTCTCCACGTTTTCCCACCGTGCGACTTGATTGCGTGAAAATCGTGGAAATATCCCCGAGTCGCTTCCTTAACGATCGCCTGTCTCGATGCCATACGATGTTCCGTAGATACTAGGCGATCACGTGTCTCTGCCCACGTCGAAGCCGACGACGATGGCGGAGTAGGCACTCCGATCGCGAAGGAGAGATACGGTAGTGGAAGCGTGTTGAGTTGTTCCGGTGACGACGATGATTCCCGAACCAGAGGTTTCCCTGTCGAAGTTGGCGTTTGTGAGGTCGATGCTGATGCTGATGATGGAGGTGTTGCTTCGTTCGGTGAAGACTTGTTCAACGCAACAGCGCTAGATGTGAGCATACGAGTTGGAGCACCCTCCTGCCGCAGAGCAGATCCGACCGCTGACCGCGACGAACTAGACGCAAGCGAGCGCAACATGTTCCCCTTAAGTTGTAAGCCGAACAGTATGGATGAAAGAACGGCGGTGAAATGACAAGCTGATTGATGGAAAGGAAAGCATACAAAACAAGAAAACCGGTTGCGTGGTTTACCCACAAAGTTGCCTTTTCTTCCCGACCAGCGCTCACGTTCCTCTCCGATTTCCGAATATTCCCTCACCCACTCCTGGACCAGCGCACATTCCACATTGCCTTCAACACAACACTCGCCGTGGAGGAAAGTGTACACGATCGCGCTCTCCAAACGTCACATTCATAGGTATACATTGCAGTTACTGCTACATCTGTCTGTGAAAGCTACAACGATCCAGTCGGCTACGCGCTCGACAGTGCAGTCATGCTGAAAGGATCCGACCTCCTCTCACCTTCGCTACCCGGCGTGCCCGGGTTGCTGCTCGTCATGCTCAATCCAAACCGACCCGCCGATCCTCCTCCATCTCTGAAGCTGTTGCTCCTGCTCGCCGTCCTGCTGCTATTCGCCGAGGCCAGGCTCGACGCGTTGCTGCTGAGACTCGCACTCCTCGCCCTCTGCGCCATCCCGCGGGGAGCCGGCTCGGGTTGCATGAGCGGGTCAGGTGCGCCTGCAGAGCTGTCTCTGCGTGATCGTACTGGAGATGACCCGTGACGAAGCGATCCGTTGCGCGAGCCAGTGCCGCTGTTTGTCATGGATGAGGAGCCGATTGAAGATGTGTCCGAGGCCAGCGAGCTACCGTGACGAATCGAAGAGCGTCGCTTGGCCGTACGGTTGAGATCGCTACTCGCGCCCGAAGCGCTGCGCATGATACTCGACCGCGATCCGTTCCTCGCCCTCGACTTGACCGCCGGTGGCGAAGAGGTCGGCATGCCAGCTGTCAGTGCGGCAAGTCCATCTTGACGAGCAGTGATCGAGCTGTTGCGCGTCATCAACACGGAACTCGCATCGATCGTTGCCGACTCGGTCTGGGAACGTGCCCGCATCCTTCGCCTCAGCGAATCAGAATCGTTCGATCCGCGCGAGATGGAATCCCTCTCTGAATCCTGCCGTAACTCCTCGATGTGGTCATGGTGGTAAGTAGAAGCAACAGGCGCTGAAGCTTGTCGTGCGAACGACGAACCTCCGCGGAACGATGGTGGCTGCGATTTGCGACCTAGCTCTGCTTTCGCAACGTGCTTTGCACTGCTCCGTGGATCGTCGTTGCGTGATGCCGAAGCTGCTCGCCGCATCGACGGCTCAATCTGAACCTCACCAGAAGGAACGCTGTGGCTGTATGCATCGGCACTGCTTCTGGGACCTTCTTGCGACGGGCCAGGATCCGGGTAGGTAGCAGAGCCACCGACTGATCCGTCTGCATCCAGGTCTGGTGAATCTGGCACAAGCTCGATTCCGCTCGAAGTCGACGTAAAGTTCTTGCCGCTAGCACCAAAGTCGGAACTTCTTCGTAAGCCGGAGCGCAGATTCTTGCCCACAGTTCCACTCAGGCTGCTGAGTCTGCCAGGAACGCTGTGACTCGGAGACGCCGTATTCGATTCGGATTCGGACTCGTAAGACCCGTTCAGGTCAAGATCGCCGGTGCTGCGGAGTGGCGAAATCGATTGGTCACGCAATGCAGAGCTGGCGAAACTTTCCCCGCCGGGTGTGGTGACTGGACTCGCGTCGCGAGACGACGGACCGGGCGAGCTGGGGAGAGCGTCGGATGCGGAAGCGGACAACTTTCTGCGAGTGAGTTTGCTAACGATGCCCCTTCTTGCATCTTGATATGAGCCGGCATCTTCGCTGGCGCGCCTGCGCTGCGCAACACGCGCAGCCATGACCACGTTGATGCTATCTGCGGACGGCGTCGCCGCCCCGAATATTCCACCCATGGGCGTGCCAGCACCGCTCGGCGTTGGACTCGATGGTGTCCCATCAGCTTGGTTTGCTGATGGACGCAAAGGCGACTGACCGCCGGGTCGCAACATCGGACGTCGTCCGCTCTCGGTATCGACTTTCAAGACGGGCGCCGTTTTGAGCTCCTGCTCTGTGAAGGTGATAAGCGGCGCAGCGGGCATCTGCTTGCGCACGGAAGAAGCGGCTTGGACAGCTGGTAACGGCGCGCCGCCTGATTGCGCTTGCTGTTGCAGCTGCACATCCGTCATGCCAACGTTGCCCGGCGGGTTGGCACCAAGGGGAGAGCCGAGGTTGCTCTGGCCAAGGGCCATGCCGAGGGCAGCAGCACGTTGCAATCTGGCTCTCCTCTTCCTCCAGTCCCAGTCCCTCCCTGCAGCAGCCGTGCTCTGAGTGAAGCGCTCGAAGCGGAATCCGGCTAGATCTTCTTGTTGCTGGTCATACTTGGCATCCGGGGAGACGAGCGTCGGAGTAAGGGCCTGAGCGTTGGCTTTGAAAGCTGCAAAGCGCGTCGCCGCCTCGAGACGCTCGCGAGCACGAACGTGAGTGTCGGTATGAGGAAGCCAATCGGGTTCAACAAGCTTGATGCTTCGCACTTTGGTGTGGGGCGACCACGGGGTTTCAGGGTCTGCCCGGCTTGAGCGGATCTGCATGTCCGAAGGCTGATAGGACGGGGGAGCAAGGACGCCGTAGGCCTGCAAGAACTCTTGTTGCTGCTGTTGCAGAAGAGCCGGATCTGCTCCAGGCCCTGGGCTGACGAGGATGGGCAAAGACTCCCTGCGCTCCACAAGGCTGTGAGATATGTCAATCTCTCGCAGCGAAGCTGTGCGAAAGGTCTGTGGTTGGCGCTTGAGGATGGACGGGGCTCTGCCGAGAGAAAAGGTGCTGGAAGTGGGTGAGGGGCTTGGAGACATATCATCACCGAACGCCGAGGCGTGACCCAGCGCCGCCGAGATAGAAGATGATTCGGACGCGATGCTTGGAGTGTCAGGAAGCTGGTCGCGATCGCTGGCTGCATGCGGGCTCAGCGTGGAGGAGCTGAATGAATCTTGAGTGGCGGCTAACCTAGGAGAGCCGGTGCTGGCATGAGTCGCTTCGGAGCTGGTGACACTCGAAGCACTGTTCCTCTTGTTCCTCGCAGCTGCTCGGGCCAACGGCGACCGCACATCCACGGGACGAACGCGCGCTGGTCGGGTTGGAAGAGCTGCTCCAGGACCGAGCGGCGATCTGCTTGGACTAGCTGTGTGAAGTCTACCGCTCTCCTTGCGGCGGCGTGAGCCAGAAGGACCAGGTGAGCTGGAAGAGTTCCGTTGTACAGCAACGGTCAGAGCGGGTGTGGTGCCAACAGGACTGTCGGGCGTGCTCGACTCGGAAGGTGAGGTGTGAGAGACAGGAGCTGGCCAGAAGGAGCGGCGGGTGGGGGGCTCAAGATCGACCTGCATAGGATGCTCGCAAAGGCTACTTGTAGGGTCAGAGGAGGTGATGCGGACGATGCTCGAGCGTTTGGAAAGGGTATGATCGTTTCTGCCGAGCATCTTGCGAAGCGCCAGCCTCTCTTTGGAACTGACAAGAAAGCCAGACGAGCGAGTAGAGTCGTCTTCGTCTTCGTACTCGTCGCTATCCAGGTCTTTGTCGAGACTCTCAGAGTGGGCACGGTCGGATATGTTGCGGAGTCGCGAGATCGTATTGCTCTGACCAGCGCCTGTTGTGAAGAAGACGAGATAAATGAAGCAGAAGACAGCTGCGATCAGGACAGCAGAGGCAAAGGAAGATGTCCATGTTGCAGTACCTCTAGACCATATGTCCCCTGTGCCTAGGATGTTTTTGGAGAAGAGACGATGCTTCATACCGAGCTGAGATTTCAGCGGCAACCATCCGCGCTGCCCTGATATAGAAGTCGGTGCAGCAGCGGCTAGCGACGCAGTGGCCGTCGCCAGGTGCACGGCCTCCATGATGCCAGCCCGAGATTCTTATTTGAAAGATGTCCGATGGTGGGTGGGCGAGCGCGTTGCCGAAAAGAGGCTTGGTGCGCTCGATCAACGTCTAGACTTGCATGATGAGTGCGAACAGCAATGATGAGCGGCCCTCGATGAAGAGATCGGGTTGACGCTAGCACGCGAAATGTGGATGGACCCTGCGCCCCGGAACAGGCGTGATTGAGGAGAAACCGTCGAGCTCGCCGCAGAGACGTGCTACAGTATTCCGAGATTGCGGATGGTTCCGTGATGATGGTGGTGGCTCACCGAGCAACGGATGGAGGAGCGTTATTCGAGAAGAGCAAAAGCAAGAGCAAAAGTCAAGAGCAGGAGCGAGACCAGCAGGGTGTCGTCGGTTGCGGATCCTTCGGCTAAACAGACGGCTGCAGCACCAGACGCCGCCGCCGATTGTGTGTGATGCCAAGTTCGCGGTTAAAGAGCCGTGTCGGGAACAGCCGATTTCACGCCGTGGCCCACTGTATGAAATTCCATCGATTCTCGGCTGCCACTGTAAAGTGACCCTTCCCGCCTTTTTCGGCTGCTTCTTTGGAGCACACAGGGTCTCTTTGAATCTCTGCTAGTCGGCCAACCCCGCGTTCATTTCACCGTGCAACGCTGCCTCAGTGTAAATCTTCTTCGTTGACACAACGGGATCAGATCCGGTCTTCGCTTGACAGTCTGAATCGAATTGAATCGTGAGGCCGTTTTGCAGATTCCCGAGAGCGATGACGACCAGGCTACGGCACCATGCAACATGCAGTTGTGACCAGCCAGGCTGTCGGAAAAGTATGAGTTGACTCAGAAGAAGAAAAGAAGAAACTGGAGCGTGAAATGTACGAATTGCAGATCGAGAAACATTTCGAAATCTTCGGATTCATCCGAACCCCGCAACAGCGGGCATCAATCTACCTATCCAGGCTCTGCGGCATCGACTTCGTCGTCAACAAGATGGTCAGCTAAGATGCGCCATGATCATTTCAAATACATGTAGATCCTCCATGGCATCCTGTGGCGTCGTTTTCAGGTCGTTGCCCGAGGTCAACGCTTGGTGAAGCTCCAAGAATTCGGTGGTGTATGCATCCTGGTAGGTGCTTCGAATAATGCGTTCCGAGTAGTGGCCGTTCTCGTCGTTCTCCTTGACGGTCACATTGATGGGCAACCCTTTGACGTAAGGCGTGTCGATGTCGATGCGCAAGACACGGTCGTCGGTGAAAACCTCCAAGAAAGACTCAAACACGCCCACATTGTGGATGCCCGTGGTGTAGAGCACGTTGAACTTGTCGTCGCCCTTGTTGGCGCCGCGATTGGAGTACTCGAACGAAACCGAGATGAACATGCCATCGCTGCTCGCGAATGCAGAGAGGCACTTGTCCGGCTTGCCGCCGAGTGCCTCGCGCATGAAGCTGAGGTCGTGGCTTCCGAGTGATCCCAACAGCCGATACACGAATGCGAGTCGTGCGTCAGACGCCTTTTTCGATCCTATTGCCTCTGCCAAGATGGCTTTTGCGCGGGCAGCCTTGTCCTTGCCATCGCTGTCGGAAATGTCGGCGCCAAACTTCCTCGGATTGGTGCCTGACTGGGAGACAAAGAACGAGTTGGGTCCGATAATGTCCTTGACGATGGCGTGTCGGATGGGCCCGGACTCGGCGAGAAGCTTTTGGAAGAGCGCAAAGGCCGGAGCATAGCGACGCATGTAGCCAACAAAGATCTTTCGTTGGTTGCGTTTGGCTGCCTCTTGAATCGCTGTAGCATCGGGGCGTGTCAGTGCCATAGGCTTCTCGATAAAGACATGCTTGGCCGCGTTGGCCGCCTCGATGGCACAGGAGGCATGGTATTCGTCGCTATTGGCCACTAGCACGAGATCGATGTCGTCCCTCTGCACCATCTCGGAGCTCGATACGTAGACGTTGGAGATGCCCCACTTTGCGGCAACATGTTGTGCCGCCTCGCGCGAGACGTCGCAGATGGCGACCACCGTGTACTGATCCGACAAGAACTTGAGCGTTGGCAGATGCACCACCTGTGTCACTTCGCCCGCACCGACCACGCCTACTCTGAGTCTCTGCGGCATCGACATAGCGGTGCTGACAGTAGCGTTGAGAGATTTTGTCTTGCAATCTGGATGAGCCGTCGAGCTAGTTGTGACTTCAGAGTTGAGAAGATCGGTGGAATTCTTCATGTCGCTCGTTCGGGAGGGATTAACACCTGGTCCGAGCGTGCTCGTTGCTCAATATCTGTCTTGCACATCCGAGTGGTGTGCATCAATCATCATTCGGTCACATACAGCTACACGTGCTCCTTTGCCTTAGTGGCGTTCGTCTTTATCCTGGCAGCCGATGACGATCAACAAGAAGATTCGCGGATTGCAAACTGACTCACGGCTATCGGTGAGCAAAGCGGAGAGCCCGAAAGAATCGCGGTGATGTGCCCGATGGCGGCGTGGGATGTGACTTATTTACGCTCTTGTGACGAAACAGCTGCACGAAGGAAAAAAAACAGGTTCGGCCTCCACTTTGCAGGCGGAGCGAGAAGAGGTCATGCGGCCTCGCACTTGCTCTCGCTGCAGCGCCAATGTCCCGCACGCGGCGATCTCAACACACCCGACGCAGGCACTGAAATGGAAGCCACGGCGAATGGTGTCATTCCGCTTCGCGAAGGTGGCAGAAGCTGCAGGCAAGGCTTCCATACTGCCGCTCATCTGCGGGTGGCGAAACGAGTCCGTGCGGCCCTGCCGCTGCCGTTTGACACAACGGCCCAGCTCAATGATGCAAAACCAGCTGCGAGCGCGTTGACTTGCCCCGTTCGCCGAGACGTCTACGAAGCCACTCTCGATGTGGAACATATATACCTGAGCTGTTCGATAGAATTCTGATACTTGATCTAACTACACCTTCCACCCATCTATCGAATCTATCTTTTCCACCTCAACCCTCACCAATTATTACCAAAATGTCTTTCACCGACAAGATCAAGGCTGCCATCAAGGGCGACGTCAAGGAGGGCGCCAAGCTCGAGACCGGCATCAGACTCAAGGAGAACAACCCTGAACAGGCCGACGTTTCGCTCGATGGCCTCACGGGCAAGGCGATCATTGTGGGTGTTCCCGGTGCCTTCACACCTCCCTGCTCGTCGCAGGTGCCCGGCTACATCCAGCACGCCTCGGAGTTCCAGTCCAAGGGTGTCAACGACATCTACATTGTTGCCGTCAACGACCAGTTCACCGTCAAGGCGTGGAAGGAGAAGCTCGGCGGCGACAGCGCTCCCAACGTCCACTTCCTTGCCGACGACACCGGTGCCTTCACCAAGGCTGTGGGTCAGGACTTTGACGCCAGCGGTTTGCTCGGCAATCACCGATCCAAGCGATACGCGTTTGTCGTCGAGGGTGGCGTCGTTCGCAAGGCCTTTGTCGAAGATAACGCTCCCGATGTCACCGTCACTTCGGCTGACAACGTCCTCAAGGCTATCTGATTCGCATCTGTTTGTACAAGTTTTGTATCCGATGCAATGATACCTCTGTTTCCTTTCAATCTTTCCTGACTGCGATGATCGGGGCTGCCAGTGGTCTTTGGTTGAGAAACGAAATTCGCCGTCGTTAAGAAGTGGCGTGCAAGTCATTTTGAGTCGAGCAGTGCAGATGCAACTTGCAACTTTTGTGTTGAATTCAAGAAATTCATTGGGCACGGATCACCAGCTTCATGGCCTGCGCTTCCTATCGTTCTTCTCACCAACATCGTCAATACTTGCGCAGAAGAAGGATCAAGCTCTCTCGAGACAGTCAGAGTGGACTGCCATGTACGGCCGAGCTGGCTCGAGTCGTGATGGCGCAAGCACCGATTCGGCCCCTACCGATGGTCGACTTGATCCATGTTCGGCATCTCCTCATGCTCGGATGAGCCGAAGAAAGTCGCGCTCACATCATTCAGCATCACGATCACGTTCACTGTCAGACGCCTCCATGTCGTCTCGCTCGTCGCATTCTCCATCGCATCCCCACAGCTCACGGTCTCGATCGCCATCGCCTCGCCAAAACTCTGTGGGCGTTAGTGCCGACCGTCTGGACTCCAAACGTCGCACAAACAAGACAGCATTACGTATCGACTTCTTGACCCACAACGTGCGTGAGTCGCATCTACATCACATCTTTGGCTGGTACGGTCAAGTGGAACGTGTTCACCTCACACCGAGTAGAGGCACAGGCAAGGAGCGCGATGGGTCCGCCTATATCTTCATGTCTTGCGTCGAGGAGGCGGCAAAGGCGGCACTGTACATGAACGGTGGCCAGATCGATGGCGCCAGCCTGACCATCAAGACTTGTGAGCCGCCAACGGATCTCCCCAGTCAACGGCCGGAAATGCGCAGCAGGGATAGACCGCCAATCGGCATCGCCAGCAGAGATCGACGTGCTGTTCGCCACGAGCCATACAGAGCGGGCACGGAATGGCATTCGCATCGAGAAAGGGAAGATTCATCGCGCGCCATGCATCCAGACCGTCATCGAATGATTTCCACTGGTAGGCAGGATTCGCTTCGAAGTAGCAACGGTTACGACCAGCCGGCACCGATGCGAAGGTGGGGTCACCCCAGTGATTCACGACACGACTCGGCACGAGGCAGAGATCGCTCGGCATCACCTCCTTTGTCGCCGCGAAGAGGCTCCCAACGACGATCTTCCGAGGCCATGCGTGCTTCACCCTCCTACTGACCTGGCTTCTTGCGCCTCCAGCTCCTGTATTCTAGCTCTTTCATTCTTTCTCACAATCGGACACGATTTCACACCAAGCTCTCTCTGCGTTTGTCAGGCGCTGATGTGTGATTTCGACGCATTTTGAATCGCTAGCTTCAACGCTTTTTGCGCGAACCGCCTTTTCTGCTGCTCGAGCTGCTCTTGGATGCGGGACCGTCGCGATGCTCGTCGGCATCTCGATCTTCGGGTGCGGATCGTTTGCGACTGGATTTGCTGCTGCTGCTGCCGCTCACGCCTGCCGCGGGTCCCGTGGGGATGGCTGGTTCGTCCATATCTCTGCCTGCTCTACGTTCCGATCTGGCTTGACTCCTCGCCTCTCTTTCGCGCTCCTTGTCCTTTTCCCGTTCGCGATCACGATCGCTGCGGTCTCGATCGCGGTGGGACGAGGAGGACTCGCGTTCTCGTTGCGAATCGGATCGATGGGACGAAGATCCTCCGCCGGTGGCGCGACGACGTCGACCGCTCGCCGACGATTGAGAGGCGGCATCGTCGTCCCATTCGTCGGCTGCGGTACGTTTGGATGAACGGCTCGACGAGTTGGCGCCGCGACGCGAGCTGTGGCCGCCGTCGTCGTTGTTGTCGCGACCGTTGGCGCTCGCTGTGTCGTGATCGTAGGTTCCTTCGCGTCGACTCCGGCCTGAAGAGCCAGCACCACCGCTGCGTCGAGTGTTGCGATCTGGGCTACGCTCCTTGGAGTCCCATCCATCGGTGTAGCCTCGGTCATCATCGCCGCCTCCGCCTCCGCCTGCAGTGGCGCCGTAGTCGAGAAGATCGGCAGCGCCAGCGCCAGTATCGCGATCGTTGTAGCGTTTGCCCGGATTCTTAGGCCCGGACGGGACGTTCGGCGGAAGGGTTGGCGAGACTGCTCGTGGAGCGCGCGAGCTGCTTGGCGCGCTGCCCGCAGCCGCAGCCGCGCGTCCCCGAATCGAGGTCCCTTTCGCCGCCGCCGGTCCCGACGGCGCCGTTTTGGGCGGGCCGGGCTTGGTGGGTGGAGCTGAAGGGGTCCTTCTGGCGTCGGAAGCGTCGTTGATGCCGCTCGGTACAGGGAAGCCAGCGGCAGCTGCTTGCGACGGATCGACACCGGCAGCGCCCAAGAAGAGCGACATGTCGGCTTCTGACATCGGCTTAATCGCTGGTCCACCTGCGTTGGAAGGTGCAAGGCCAAGTTGAGCATCGTCTTTGGACTCCTGCTTGATGCTGTCATCTGCAGGCGTGTCCCAACCTCTTGTGTGATCGCGGTGTTCAGCTTGCTGATCGTTGGACCTTGCGTCTCGATCTTGAGACTGCGGGTAAGGAGAATTGTGCTGCGCGTCAAATTGCTTGGGAGCTTGTGGGAATGGCGAATGGCTGAAGCGCTGCTGCTGCTGCTGCTGCTGCTGCTGTTGCTGGTTGTGTTGATCGTTGTGGTGTGCAGGTGGGCCACCGTTGGACTGGTGAGCACCAAACATGCCGGGCATCATGGATTGATTCATGCCCCTAGCACCGCCGCCACCGCCCATTGGTGGCATGTTACCCGGCATATTGGGCATGCCTGGCATAGGGGGCATCCCGGGCATACCGGACATGCTTGCCATCATGGCCATCATCTGGTCAGGCGGCATGGGCGGCATTCCCATGGGACCAGCGCCGCCCGGACCGCCGCCATTGTGGGACATCATGGCCTGCATAGCCTGGGGTGGGGGCATCATGGACATCATCTGCTGCATGTTGGACATCATGTCGCCATTGTGGCCACCAAAGGCGTTGTTCTCGGCGTTTTTCCTGGCGTCGGTGATGCGCTGCTTCTTGCCGCGCCAAAGACTCCATGATTCCTCGTTGAAGCCGTAGTTGAAGTAGTCGGTTAGGTCGGCTCCGTAGCGCCTCCAGGGCTTGTCTGCGAGCTTTTCGAGATCCATGTCAAAGATGTCTTGGGTGGAGCTCTCTTCTTGGTCGACGATATCCTCGGGCTTGGGGTAAGCGCGATCTTGAGGACCGGGCGAGAGATTGAGAGCTGGCGCATTGGACGGAACAGAGGGAGGGCCGCCCTCGGGTGCTGCGCCGTCAAGCGCGGTCGAAGGCTGAGGCGTCGTTTGGGCGGGGAGAAGTGAGGCGAGCGATGTGGACGCAGTAGCTTGGGCAAGAGCGGTGCTGGCAGCGGCGGCTGAGGCTGGACTTGCATTGGCTAGGAGTTGAGAGCGGGAGAGAGGAGTGTATTCGGATGTGAGCGTAGATTGAGGACGCTGAGGGGTGCTTTGAGTGGGCAAGGGTCGTGCGCCGGGGGCGGCGGGCCTCTGGAAACCAGACCGAGCAGGTGGTTGAGCCTCTTGGGTTGCGTCGATGATGAACTCGATGTCGGAATCGCTATCCTCGTCATCATCGTCGTCGTCATCATCCCCTTCTTCCTCCTCTTCTTCGTCCTTGTCGTCACCTTGTCCGTCTTGATCCTGAAGGTCGCCCTGGGCCGCTGCACTGACATCGTTCAGTTCGGGCTTGGATGACACAGCAGCTGTGGAAGCACCGTTGGGTGTGTCGCGTGCGTTGACAGCGGCGGCAGGCTGAGCTGGCTCGTCGCCGTACAAGAAAGCGTCGTCATCGTCGTCCATGATTGCAGCAGCACTTAAGCGGGCCGAGGTGGAAAGGAAGCAGCGATGCGAGGTGTACCGGTCTGAGGCGTGGAGAAGGAGAAGTAAGTGGAAGGATGATAGAGGTGGTCTCTGTAGGGACGAGAGGATCTTCTCAAAAGCTGGACTTGGATTTGGCATGCGTCGTTCGTGTGCCATAGCAACGTTGGATTCACCAACAATCACAAAAATTGGACCTTGCACGCAGCATCGGGTCATCCCGATCAGAATTGTACATCGGCGATTTTACCAGTGATCTGACACGTACGACTGGTCAGGCAACGGAAAAAAAAAGAAAGGAAGAACTCCAAGACCGCAGCCGACCTGTCCTGGACAGAATCTGCAACGCCTACCAAGCGGTGTGCGAGCGATTTAACCAGTGGGTCATTCAGAGTATCTACAGATGAAGGTAACAGGAGGAGGCAAGGGAGCGAGAAAGAATGAGGAGGAGAGTTTGGCTCGACATTCTGACAGACGCGTGCATCCGCGCCAAAACGGATGTAAGCGTTTCGTGTTGATCGAGACACGGCACATGCGAGGCAAGGAGGGGGGGGGGAAACGCCATCCATCCACTGTCAGGGAAAGGGATGAGGGAGGCTGCCGGGTGGGGGTGGACCCCCGAGACCCTGGGGTCTTGCGTGGCGTTAAGTTTTCTTGTCGAAAGCAAAGAAGTCCAAATGCCGACAGCCAGGGTGGCAGGTGGCGGCTTCGACGTCCGCTGCAAGCCGAGGATCGAGACGTGATGCAGCAAAAAGACGCAACACTGACGCTCGCAAAGTTTGACACCTACCTCTGCCTAAGGCGTTTCACCAGTGTAGGGCTTGCTTTCTTCCACGGCCATCGGTGGCCGCTTGCCACCGTCCAGTCCCTTGCCGACGTGAAGGCCCGACACCTTTCCGACAAAATTGACACCTGTGCGACAAACTTGTGCCGCTCGCTGTCGCCTCCCCTGTGCAGCATTAAAATATGCTATCCACCGAATTTGATGATCCAATACGAACGGATGAGTACAATCAGAACCTGTCACGCTGCTACCACAGCTGTTTACTAGAAGCAAAGCACAAGTTTGCAGATGGGAGATGCCGACAAGTGCCGCAAGGAAAAGACGGCGCGAGAAGCATGGCTGCGTCGACATAAGTCCATTCTATTTAGAAAGGTTTCTCACTGCAATGTGAAATGAAAATTTGGTTCCAAGGCTTGAGACCAGAGGAGACGACCAAATCAACCAGAACAAACAGTGCCGAAAATCCGGGCGCAGGGTCAGAGGCTTGCGTCGAAATCGACTGAACCGCATTTTTGGAACAGCCCTCGTCGTCTCACACTGGCCAACTGCCCGTCCAGCTGAGCAGCGCGCGTTCACCATTCCGGCATCACACCAGAGTCGACGACTCGACGAGACGAGCGAGCAAAACTTGCACTGTGCTGCGGCGTGCTGCCCTTGCGCTGCTGTTGCGTGAGTGTACAGGCGCGCTCAGCATCCACACCAAACCTTGACGTTAGACTACCATTCCATTGCCATCGTCGCAAATCATTGGGTCATCTCTTACCTTTTCCATGGTCCAGTAACACCACATCTCGACGTCTATCCACTTGACCAACTTCGCCTCCTTTAGGCATCTCACCATCTACAGCCTCCGATATCGCTAGGCTTCTCTACGTCTGTTCAACCCTGCCAAGGCCTTGTTCAGCTACCCTTCGACCACACAACCAACCAACCGGACCGACCCCTTTCGTTGATCACAATCACTGGTCGTCCACATCACCGCACAATTCTGCGTTCCTACACAGTCCATCGTCTCCCTTCTTCAGCATCAGCTAGTACTACCTCCTCTGTTCGCTGTTTATTATCAGCTGGCTTGATGCTGCATTTCGCTGAAACGCCACCATCCGAAGCCAACAACCACATTCAGCCTTTACAATAGGCGCATCGTCTACTGCCTATATCCTCACCTTCTCGAATCGCCTTGAATTTTATTCGGCGATTCGCAAGAGGCTCTGAGCGTCGTAGTCTACCCTTCACCTCGAACCTCACATCGTCGCTGCTTCCTCAACTCGAGTTTGCAGCCAAGTGAAAGGTTAGGCTCTTGACGCTTCAGCGCCTGTCGCGCTCGCGACTCACTCCGGTCATCATCATCCATCCTTGATTGCCCTGGCATCAGAGGCAGCCGACATCGCTCTGCCAACACTTCACTGCAACTCTGCGACCTTTTCGCATCCCAATATTGCACAAGTACTTCTCCTCCATCTCGACCGATCTGATTCGTACACGTCGACATTCTTTCAACTCGATCCTCAGAAGCTAGGGTCAACAGGTGTACATCACTCAGTTTTCCCATTTGTCGTCCGCGAGAAGTTGTCCTGACAGCACTGTATCTCACAGTCCACAGTTTCGACCAACCTCTCGTCTGCACGTCCTCTTTACAGCGTCCGATTCGTTACGCTAGCGCTATTCTGATCGCATCCAAAGTTTCTTTCCTTGCGCTCCCTCAGCAAACTTTTCTCAGCCTCTACTTCTATACCCCAAGCCCGTATTCCGCCCAGGCTTTTGTCTTGTTCAGCCTTTCTCGTCTCGTCTCTGTCTCCAGCTCGAGGATAAACGCTCCCCTGTCTCCATCATGGCAGATACTTTCGACTTTGACGCCTTCATCTCCTCGCCTTCTCAGGCAGAGGTCACCTCATCCATTTCAACCATCAACGATACTATTCAGCCAGATGCCTCTTCGCTTCTCGCCCCTGCCAACCACATGGTTTCGTCCTGTTCGGACCAGGGCAGCCATGCCGCAATCGACATGATGCCCGGTCCCTCTCTCATGAGTCAGTCCAGTTCGTCCCTCGTGTACGGCAGCAACTATGGCGAGTCGTTCGGCAGAGACATCATGGATGCGTGGGACATGGGTGCTGCCACCAACGCAGCCCCGGCGCTCGACTTTGGTTCCGCGCCGCCTCCGGTTGACGCCGCAATCGCAAATGGTTTCGCGACTGGCGCTGTCCGCGCCGCCCGTGGCGTCAACGGTCAGACGCCCCTCTCGGCGTCATCTGCGCCTACGCCCGTCACGGCTCCGCATGCCAAGCGTGGCCCCGCTGCATCCTACCGCGATCAAATTGCTGCTCACCACTCGCATCTCATGAACACAAGCACGCTTGCCGGCTCCAATGGCGGAAGCAACCGTAGCACCTCGTCGATCCCGCGTGTCTCCACCTTCAAGCGCGTCCCGCCTCCCATGCATCGCGACATCACCGCTCCGAACGCTGCTTGCGCCAACCTCAGCCTCCAAGAGCGTCGACGCCTCTCGCGTCAAGCGGCTAGACAAGGCGCCGGCATGGTTCCACCTCCTCAGCCAGCCTTCGCACAAGCCTCTGCGCCAGCCATCGGATCCGGTATTCCCGCTGTGGCTGGCAGAGGCGCTAAGCGTGGCATGAATGTCGACAACGGTCACATCAGCACCACTCCGCAGCAGAGTCTGCCCTTGCCCTCCCGCAGTGTCTCGTTCATGAACGATTCTTCTGGCTCATCCGTGTCGTCGTCCAGCATGTCGCCTCAGAAGATGCCCGACAGTCGCTCAAACTCCTTCGCGCCCCAGCCAGCTGGCGTGAGCGGCGACGGCGGCGCCGTTGGCGGTGTCGATGTCCCCTCGCATGTTTACCAAGGCACTTTCAACACTACGTCGGGCGAGGCCATCCCAACCTCAAACAAATATTCCAGCTCGGGTGTAGATGTGCTCGGTATTCTTTCGCGTGCCATCACCCGCCCCAATCCCAGCATCGCGCTGGGTCCGGTCGACCTCTCTTGCTCCTTTGCCATCTCTGATGCGCGCCATCCCGAGCAGCCGCTCATCTACGCCAGCGAGACTTTCTGCCACCTCACTGGGTACACGCTCCACGAGATCCTCGGCAAGAATTGCCGGTTCCTCCAGACACCTGGCGTGGCCTTGGAGGCCGGTGCTGAGCGTCAGCACACCGACAACCGCGCCGTCGAGCATCTCAAGCGACACCTCGGCGGCTTCCGAGAGTGCCAGGCGAGTCTCATCAACTACCGCAAGGACGGCAGCCCGTTCATCAACCTCGTCACCGTCGTGCCCGTCTCGTGGTCCGATCCTTCGCAGGTCGACTTCCTCGTCGGTTTCCAGGTCGACCTGGTCGAACAGCCTGGCGCCATTTTGGAACGTAAAGAGGACGGCTCTTACCTCGTCAATTACCGCTCCATCAATGACCCTCCGCCCTCGGCCATCCTCGCTTCCGACGAGATGACCAAGGACGCTGACGCTGAAGCGAGCAAACAAGCTGCCATCGCCGCCGATATTCTCGATCTCATCCACGGTGTCGGTCCTTGCGACTCGAAACAGTGGTCCCGCGTGCTTCTCGAAAATTCGCATGACCTCATTTACGTGCTGTCGCTGAAGGGTACGTTTTTGTACGTCTCGCCTTCCATAGAGCGCATCCTTGGCTTCACTGCCGATGAGGTCATCGGCAAATCCATCTCGGAGTTCTGCCATCCGAGCGACGTCGTGCCCGTCTTCCGCGAGCTCAAGGATTCAACTAGCAATGCCAGCATTGCTGCGGCCGCTTCGAGAAACATTCGAACCGAGGGCGTCGCAAATCCATTGACCAAGGGTGGTGGCGGCCAAGCAGGTCCGCGTGTCAACTTGATTCTGCGCATGAGGCACAAGCACGACGGTCACCGATGGATTGAGAGCACCGGTAAGCTTCACCTCGAACAAGGCAAGGGTCGAAAGGTGGTCATCTCGAGCGGTCGCCCTCGTCCTGTCTACAATTTGGCCTGGGAGCACGTTCGTCGTGGTGCCCAAGCGGCACAACCCTCGTTCTGGTCCAAGCTTTCGATCGATGGCATCTTCCTCAGTACTACCGGACCGGTCGCAGAGGTGCTCAACTGCGAGGACAAGGACATCTTTGGTCGTCATCTGCTCGAAGTGACCAACTACGAAGCCGCACCTTCGTTGTTGCAGGCCCTGCGCAGCAGCCAGGCGATGAGCGTGGCGCACACGATGGGCGACGGAACCGGCAACACCACGCCTGTATTCTCGTCCTTCTACCCTTCCTCTGCCGCCGCAGGACCCGCACTTTCCACCGTGTTTGTGCATGTCCAGCGCGCGTCTCCTGAGAACTCGTGGATGGTCCCCAACGTGGCGTATCCCAAGGGCGGTCCTCAACCCGCCTTTGATTCCACGGGAACCAGCGTCGACTCGTTGACATCGGTGTTTGCCGAATTGTCGACCTATCGCAGCTCGTCGTGGGTGTTCGAGATGCATCAGCTCAAGAATGTCAACCGACGCCTCAAGGACGAGATTCGCGCGCTGCGTCGCCAATCGAGGGACCATCTTGCCGGAGGGCAGCTTTCGTCGACCAACGGTGGCCGGCTGTCGATGCCGCAAAGTCCGACGCTCGCGGGCATCGCTGGCGGTCGCCGACCCAGCGGACCCAAGGATCCACAGGCATACAGCGTTGGAAGTCAAGGTGCTGCTGTGCCTCACCTACAGATGCCAAGCCCCATCAAGCGTCGGCCTGACCACGGCTACGGCCACCGACAGCACCTGCGACCGACGGAAACGTTGGCGTACCTGCATGCGGGGCACAGTACCGATTTCGGCAGCAGCAGCAGCTCGGGGTCCGAAACGCCATTTGGCGACAGGGCGCTCATCGGTCGGCGCTCAGGCTCGGGCGATGCGTCGGACGAGACGGCAGCCACCACCACAACATCGGGCGACACGTCCGAGAAGGATGGTTCCAACAGCGGTAGCGGAACGGGCAGCGGCAGCGCAAGCCGTCGCGGCTCCGGATCGGCTGAAGCTTAAAGAGGAGTCTCTCTCCAGGGCTCCTTACCAAAATTCACACAGTAGTTTCATTTTTTCGGTCATGTTTGATAGGTTTTCTTTGGTTCTCGTTTGGGTAACATGTTTCATTATACTCGTCTCCTTTTGCCGCCTGGTCGGGATCTGTGGAACTGCGTTGTGAGAGTTGATGAGCATCGTTGGACAGCGGAGTGTCGCAGCTTGGATGGATGGCCCTTCTGTACACTGTCGTGCTGGGACCTGGATTGAGCCGAGGAGCTACGGTGAAGATGAAGCGGCTCCTTTGCTTCGATTCGATCTGTGCTGACGCGAGGTGCTGCTACTCGGCGTTGCGCAATGCGCCGAAATGTGCTTGTGCTTGCGGTCAAGGGACAGTTGATGTGAGTTGCTTCTTAGACTTTTGCTGAGCTTCAGGCGAACAAGTTCCAGTCGCGGATCTGCAGGGAAGAAGCGGCGAGTTGGAACGCGACCTGTGCTTGAGAAGGCGAGGGTGAGTCGTGCTTTGAGGGATCGTTGAGGCTGAGGACGAGGTCGATGTGCTTGGAGGGGAGTCGCCAGAGCGCGACGCGGATGGTGACTTGCTCTTCGGGTTCGGAAGCTTTGCCAAACTTCCTGACCAGCTGCGTCCCGGTGAGCAGCGCCGGTGGTGGTGTGGCTGGGGGTTGCGTGTGTGATGATGGGATTTCTGAATCGTCGACGGTTGAGCTGGTTGCGGAGTTGTCGTGAGCTAGCGAGGAAAAATGGAATCTGCCGCAGTCGAGAAGATGAGATGCTGATGCGGTCAGCGTGACATGGCTGTTGAGGAGATGATGGATGCGGCCGCTCCGGACTCACCTGACAGCCTTGTCCAAATTCTCGTCTGCACCTTCATCGGTTGCAAGCTGCAAGACTTCGACGATGAGGCTGATGTCGGAATCGTCGCGCACGAAAACTTCTTGGTTATCGGGTACCTGTCGAAAGTCGCTGCACAGTATATTGAAAGCACGGACAGCATGCTGCCAACGTCAGCCAGTGTACTGTATCGCTGTTTCAAGTCTGGAATCTAGGATCGGATGAACCTACCTTGCATCGATGAAGCCGGACGGCAGATCGATGGATATGGCACCGCCGAAGAGGGCTCTTGTCTCAGTTGTAGGTGCCATTGAAGCGGTTTGATCAACGGAGCTGCGGCCACAAGATGTCAAGCTCAGCTGGAAATCATAGTTGTGCTGGGACGTCATGTATGTATCATTGATGGAGGAGGTTGGGTGGAGGCATCCTTGACTTTTCTCGCTTTGTCATTCGAAGTCAGCAAAGCTTGGAAAGTTGAACGTTTTTGGAACAGGGAAATCAGCTCATTTCTGCTTTCGACCATGCATCTCAGACCTGCACTGCACTGCACTGCACTGCCATGGATCTTGATTGGTTTTTGTCGTTTGGTTGCCTTTTCCAAGAATTTCACGTTCATGAGGAATCGATTTTGTCCACACGGCTCGAGTCTTGGTGTGGCGGGCGGTTTGGCTGTGCTGCTCGCCGTGTTGGTTCTGGCTTTCTTCGCGTTTCCCTCACACGCGCTCGCCTTGCAAAATCTCATGATTAATGTGCGTCCGACCAAGAAGATCTGCCGCCCGCACGCTCTCGCAACTCGCGGAACCCTGTCAACCCAAGTCCGTGGGCGTGGGCGTGTGCGTGTGAGTGTGTGTGTGTTGAGTGTCGATCCCCCAGAACGTGATTGGAACGCTTCTCACCATCCGACATCATCAACTCCCCTATTCCTCTACACCTGTACATACTAAAATTCTTTTTCAGTGAGTACTCTCTGGCTCAAGTCACCTCGTTAAGCTTCGTTCGTTGCTGACTCAACTCGCATTCTGCTGCTACAGACATGGCACCTACCGCTACCAACGTCCGCAACAACGAGGGCATTGCCAACTACACAAAGTTCTGGCAGAAGGACTCCAAGGATGACTCGGCTACCGACATGGCAAACCGTCTCTCCGAATACACATCGGTCGTAAACGGCTACTACGATGGGGCTACCGACCTGTACGAGTACGGCTGGGGTCAGAACTTCCACTTTGCCCGCTACTACCCTGGTGAGGCTTTCATGCAGGCCATCGCTCGCCACGAGCACTACCTCGCCCACCAGATGGCCCTCAAGCCCAAGATGCGCGTCCTCGATGTCGGCTGCGGTGTCGGCGGTCCAGCGCGTGAGATCGCCCGTTTCGCCGACGTAAACATTGTCGGTCTCAACAACAACGACTATCAGATCCAGCGTGCTCGCAAGTACACCGAAAAAGCCGGTCTCTCGGCTCAAGTCGAATGTAAGTCTGCTTTTCAACTCGTTCTTCGCATCCAGTCCGCCATGCTGAACCATCTTTCCACCTTTCCCGATGCTTTCCGCTTCCACAGTTGTCAAGGGCGACTTTATGAAGCTCTCTGAGCACTTTGGCGAGAACAGCTTCGACGCCGTCTACGCCATCGAGGCTACCTGCCACGCTCCCAACTTCGAAGGCATCTACGGCGAGATCCACAAGGTGCTCAAGCCCGGTGGAACCTTTGGCGTCTACGAGTGGTGCATGACCGACGCTTGGGACCCCAAGAACCCTGAGCACAAGCGAATCGCCCACGGTATCGAGGTCGGCGACGGCATTCCCGAGATGCGCTCCATCCAGAACGCTCGAAACGCACTCAAGTCGGTTGGCTTCCAGATCCAGCACGAGGAGGACCTCGCTGACCGCGGCGACAAAATTCCCTGGTACTACCCCATCGCCGGTAGCTTGAGAGATTGCCAGACCGTCTGGGACTACTTCACCGTTGCTCGCATGACCAAGATTGGACGCGCCACCACCCAGACCGCGGTCAAGGTGCTCGAGACTCTTCGCCTCGTGCCTCAGGGCACACATTCGGTCGGCGCTTCGCTCGTCACCGCCGCCGACGCTCTCGTGGACGGCGGCCGCACCAAGCTCTTCACGCCCATGATGCTTTTCGTCTGCCGCAAGTCATCTTCGAACTGAGTCAAGCTCAGCGCTCTCATAGCTTGCTTCGTCTGCTTCATTAACATCTCCATCGACACTTTGCACATCGTTCACTTCGTCTGGTTTCCATTCTGCCTCTGTTGCACACTGTCGCTTCGCGGTTCCGTCTTGTAGAAAATGAATCGCAGAAAGCGAAATAGGATTGATTCAAGTACACCCCTCGTTGCTCAGCCTGTCTTCTCCCAGAGCTGGTATTGATACCACGTCTCGCCTTCGTTCGTCACCATGTCCTTGGAATCGGCAAGCGCAGCGGGGCATGCGCTGCCCAGGTATTCTCGCAGCGATTCTGGTGATGCTTGCGTCCATTCTTGCCGCGTGAGCGTAGATGCTGGTTGTTCCGATCCAACCTGCCCGGCCCCCGCAATCGCATTGGCGTGATCGAGCTCGCTTTTGTACTGTTGCGCCGTCCTGAATTCCGGGAAGAACGCATCGCACTCGTACTGCGGAGCCAGGATCCGCGTCACCAGCAACTGGTCCACCGTCGCCACGTTCGAGTCCAGACTCATCATATTCCTGTACAGCTGGGCACCTCCGAGAACAAACACCCTGTGGATGCCTGATTGAGGCGCCGCCAGGTGTGCTAGAGCTTGCTCTACCGAGGCAAACAAGTGCACATCCTTCGATTCTGGATCGCTGTAGGCGTGAAAGCGGCAAAAGTGATCGTGTGTATGAGTCAGCAGTGATCACGGGTAGCGCAGCACAGTACGACACTCACATCCCTAGATCTTTGGCACTTGATGTCCGGCTGATCACGATGTTGACCCTGCCTGCAAGAGGTCGAAACCTGGGCGGGATGCTCGCCCATGTCTTTCTCCCCATGATGACCGCGTTCCGAGCTCCTTCACGCTTCTCGTCCTCTGCGACGTGGCTCGTGACGCTGCGGAAGTATGCCATCTCGCCCTTGAGCCGCCAAGGCAGTCCTCCGTCCTTGCCGATACCGTTCGTCAGCGACATGGCTGCCACCATCGCTAGCTTGAGTTTGCCCATCTTTCCGGACTGTCAACGAGATTCTGTGCAGCGCTGCAGGTCGGTCTTGGAAACGGCGTGCGATAGCGAGTGATCGATATGGGAGCGTAGTGTGGTGGTACAGACGAATCAAAGAAGCTAGCGAAATCGAGCAGAGGCTTTCGTGCTGAGTTCAGACGAGTTCAACACCTTGAGTCATCACCACCTCTCGTCAAATTCCGATGTTCCGAGACGCAACGCGGGACGCAACCAACACTGTACGCGTCGCGCGTGAGATTGCGCTCTCCATTCATCTCACAACAATCTGTGCATGAGCACACAGTACTCTGGATCTCGTCGTCGCACATGAAGTGGATGGGCTTCTGGCATAACGTACAGCTGCCCAATTGGGACGTCCAGCACGTCTGTGATTCTACATCTCACCGATCGCTATCGACGAAGACAACAGTTCTTCAGATGCATCAACGCGAACAGAGCTGTCTGTTCCATATGACGAACTTCTATGAGAAATTGTGATGCGTTGCTTTCGACACTCTAGAGGCTTCGATAATGCCTAAGGCCCAAACGTCAGCAAAGAGATCCAAGGCTGTCTTCTCATTTTAAAACGATGGCCACCTCATGGCAACTATACATATACCAAAATCTCGCCGCTCTTTTGTCACCAAGCTGGCAGGTTTCATCTCTTGACAAAAACATTTTGTGGCAATATTGTCATTGAAGAAGATGGAACCCCCTCGAATCTATGACTGCCAATTTTGTCGTCCGAATATTTTAAAATTTGTGATCAGAATGTAGCATTATCTTTATTTGCGCTTACCTATTCGCCACGCCCATTTCACGTTGGATTGGACATAGTACTGAGCTTTATACGAACAGCAAAAAAAAAACAAGAGATTATCTGTCTGACTATATTTGTAAAATCTGAATATTAGCCAGCATCATCGGAGGAATCGAAACTCAAAAATATGCATCCGTTCCTACAATCTCTGTCGGAATCCAGAGCCTCTTCTTCAGGCGAAGCCATTTGTGGTTTCTCTAGGACGATGTATTGGATTCTACCCACAGAAATCGATTTCGTGCGACACTGAAGAGTGTTTGTAACCGCCTGCCACTTTCTCAGCTGTTGGTATTGCCGTCAGTCAGCCCAGAAAAAAGGATTGTCACATGACATGAGTTTTTGAGGTTGAACGAGAAACTTTTATGACCTTTCCTTCGTCCCATATGCGGAAAAACAGAGCTAATCATGACGACTGACTGTTTACGGTTTTAGCTCTGCTCAGATAGATCGCAAATATCTTTTCCGGATGATGGCTGACAATGAGGACGATCTCTGATTGACTCTGCAGAAAATTCATTTATTTGAGGGCTTTGCACGGTAGCATCAGCCGATTTGGCCGGCTAGCAAACATGCTCGTGAAGAAAAATAATTATGCTCCATTTTGTCGTGTTCAAGGACTTTTACAACTTTTTCGTATTTAGGCGAAGCAAAATCTCGTTGGCGCAACCTCGACGGCCACGTCGTTGCTTATATGGTGCGGGCATGGTCATTGATCATTCATCCGCGCGGCGACGCCGACACCTCAGCATCTCGCCGGTATGCTCGCCGGCCGACATCGTTCCTGCTTCGAGTCTCCATACGAGCTCAAGCAGCCGTTCATGATCCAGAGTCTGTCACATTTCCGGGTCCCGAATCGCGTCGAGACCCTGAACCTCCACACCCGGGCCAACACCAAATGCTGAGTCGGCACACTTCTCTCCTGAAACCACTACGACTCCGATCACAACGCAGGCGCTCTCTGCACCGGAGGATCGACCCGGCGCAAGAAGGGTCCAGCGCCTCTATCCACAATGTCGTCGCACAACGGCATCCTGCAGAGGGCTGGCCTGCTTCCGTTCCACTGCCAGATCGTCAATTCGTTGGTTCCAGGACCAGACGATAGTCCCGACGAGGGCGATGCGCTGGTCATCGTAGCGAGGGGACTAGGGCTTCGT
The DNA here is from genome assembly GCF_000403515.1 of Pseudozyma hubeiensis SY62. Lineage (NCBI taxonomy): Eukaryota > Fungi > Basidiomycota > Ustilaginomycetes > Ustilaginales > Ustilaginaceae > Pseudozyma > Pseudozyma hubeiensis. The sequence goes on along the minus strand of NW_012133810.1, from coordinate 102,084 downwards.
AGGATCGTCAGTACAATCCTGCGCATATATGATTCGCCAAATAGCCTCGTGCTATTGGTAAATGCCACGTCCGAGGAAGAGAGTGGCATTGGAGAAGAGCTCACCACACTGGGTGTTCGCAAGCCGGGCCTTCGGGCTATACACCACGAGATGCCTGCCAAGCAGAGATCCGAGATGTATCTCTCCGGAGGTATCATGAGCGTTACATCGAGGATTCTCGTCGTCGACATGCTCAGCAAGAGAATCCCCACGGGGCTCATCACAGGACTTGTAGTTCTGCATGCGGAGAAAGTCACCCCGACATCGGTCGAAGCATTCATTGCGAGGATCTATCGTCAAGAGAACAAGGAAGGCTTTCTCAAGGCGTTCTCGGACAATCCGGAACATTTCACGATGGGTATCAGTCCACTACAGACCGTGCTCAGCCAGCTGCGGATCAGAAAGGTGGAACTTTGGCCACGCTTCCATCAACAGACGAGCAAGGACCTCGGGCAACGAAAGGCAGATGTCATCGAGCTCCACCAGCCTTTGACACGATCGATGCGCAACATCCAGACAGCAATCATCGAGTGTCTTGATGCGTCGCTGTCGGAGCTCAAGCGAGGAAACGCAAACGTGAGTCGGATCCCCCCGAACGAGGGAGGTACATTTGATCAATTGCGAACTTGCTGTGCTGACCAAACTTCCGGAATGCCTCCTGGACCACGATAGGTTGAGACGGACGACTTTTCGATCGAGCATGCCATCTTTCGGGCTTTCGACGTCGTTGTGCGAAGGCAGCTTGATCCAATTTGGCATCGAGTCAGCGCCAAAACCAAGCAGCTGGTGGGCGATCTCACCACCCTTCGCAACCTGCTCAAGTATGTTTGTCCAGACGACGTGCATCTCGCAGGCATTGCATCCTGATCCTTATCGCTTCTGCTCTTGCTTCTCCCTTCGACAGCTATCTTCTGACTTACGATTCAGTGACATTCAATTCATATCTCGAGACAATCCTGGCATCGAGCACAACGACTGCCAAGGGCACCACACGCCAAAACCAGTCCGCCTGGCTCTTCATGGACGCGGCGAATGTCATCTTCCACGAGGCGAAACGGAGAGTGTACGTGTGGGACGAGTCTCGTCCCCAGCAGCCGCTGACAGAAGACCAGAGCTATGCAGATGACGAGGAAGCGCTTCGACAAGCGGAAGGAAGTCGGGAAACGCTCAGGACAGCCCACGAAGGGCCGATCCCGCCCGAAGTCGAGCCCGTACTCGAAGAGAATCCGAAGTGGCATCTGCTTCAGGAAGTTCTCGACGAAGTAGAGCAAGAGATACACTTCAATGTCGCTGCATCTGGTAAGTTCACCTGCATGAGGACATTTCGAGGCAATGTGCTGACCTCTCGCTCGCCTTCCCCATCACAGACTCGGAAGCCGGCAACACAATTCTGATCATGTGCGGTTCGGAAAGAACGAGCATGCAGCTACGTCAGATCATTTCCTCGATGGACGAATGTCCTCCGGGACAGCCCGGCAAAAAACTCATGCAACAGCTGCTAAAGTCATACTTCTTGTGGAAGGGCGGTCTGGGGAAAATAAACGCCGAGCAAAAGGAGGGACAGGAAAGCGGAGACACTCGAACAACGTCAAACGCGGCACAGGGCTCCTTGCCACAGGCAGGCCCCATCAACGAAGCGCTCAAGCGGAAGCTTGCTTATCAAAAGGGGCAGCAGGCCTACGCCAACAAAAGACGTCGCCAACGTGGCGGGTCGTCTGTGCAAAGCTCGAGCGGAAGGTTTACCAGCGCGACGGATGCAGCCGGACAAGCCAGCTTTCAGGCTGAGGCGGCACAGGTCTCTGACTAGTGAGTGCGGGACTTGGATTCTATTTTTACGTTATGAGGAGGTACTGACGCTAGTGTCCTTATCAATCGACCAACTTCAGCATTGCATCTACGGCAAACGGCAACGAGAACGAGGATTCCGCCCCTGAAGCTCTTGATGCCGAGCAAATCTCCGACGAGATTGACGAGGTCGAATTCGACGCATTTTTCGGGCTGCTCAGCATGGAAAACCTGGTGGTCGTGCGTTCATATCGCGGCGATCAAGATGACAAGGTCCTTCAAGAGCTCCGACCCCGCTTCGTCATCATGTATGATCCTGACCCGGCCTTTGTGCGGAGGGTCGAAGTGTACCGAAGCACAAATCCTGGCGTTGGCGTGCGGGTCTACTTTCTCATTTACGCCGATTCTGTCGAAGAGCAAAGGTATCTCAGCGCACTCCGTAGGGAGAAAGAGTCGTTCGAGCGCCTGATTCGAGAAAAGTCCATGATGGCCCTGCCGCTATCTGCGGATGGCCGACCAATAGCGGAAGACGCGGATCAACGATTCCTACGCACGATCAGCAGCCGAGTAGCAGGAGGACAGAGGTCTGCCACTGCGGAGCCGCCTCGGATCATCGTCGACATGCGTGAATTCAGATCCAGTCTGCCTTCCATGCTACATGCCGCCGACATCCAAGTCATCCCGTGCACTCTTCAAGTTGGCGACTACGTCTTGACACCGACGATGTGTGTCGAGCGTAAAAGTCTCTCGGATTTGATACAAAGTTTCAATTCGGGTCGACTTTACACGCAGTGCGAGCTCATGTGCGTCCATTATCAGCATCCGATCTTGCTCATCGAGTTTGACCAAGACAAGTCTTTCTCGCTCAAGTCTACCGCCGACGGAAAAATGACCGGACGCGCCGCCGGTACCGAGCTCGACGTACAAGCCAAGCTTGTATTGCTCACCTCAGCGTTCCCCAGGTTGCGAATCATCTGGTCAAGTTCTCCCTTTGCGACGTCCGACATTTTCGCCGATCTAAAGCAGAATTTCGACGAGCCGGATGCTGCCAAAGTAGCGTTGGTAGGTCTGGACGACGTGCTCGAAGCGGAAGGCGGTACATCAAGCGAGATTGTGAGACGCGCTGATTGGCAGTCGTCGAGCGAGCACTCCTTCAATCTCGGCCCTCAGGACCTGCTTCGGGCACTGCCTGGTGTCAACACGAAAAACTTCCGCTACATCATGAGCCAGGTGCGGGACATTTCCGACCTGTGCAGCATGTCGCAGGAGGATCTCAGCGAGCTCATTGGCGTTGAACCGGCCAGACAGCTGACGCGTTTCCTCGAACGAGGCTTGTGATGTCGATTACGGTCCAGCAGATGCAATTTCACTTTCTCATCCATCACCTTGGGAAGGTCGTCGCGCCATCCAGAAGGCTTGATCCGCACTGTGTCACACGAAACCGAAGCTTTGCTAGCTTTTTCGACTGTTGTTTGCAGAGTGTGACGAGATTCGGTCGTGTGTAATGACTCGTTGAATTCTTTGAGCGGACACAAAGAGGACGGCGGCCTCGGGGCATTGGAAGCATTCATTTATATTTGTGGAGGTGGAGGCTTTTTACAAGACACCGGATCAGCAATGGGAGTTGGATTCCGGGTCAAGACTCAGATGACGATGTTGGCTAGGCGAAGGTCGAAGATGATCGTGCCTACGCTTAGGAGCTGCGGGCGATCTCCTCGGCCTTCTTCTTGACATCGTCGATACCACCGCACATGTAGAAAGCGGACTCGGGGAGAGCATCGTGGTCACCACGGAGGATCTCCTTGCAGGCCGAGATGGTGTCCTTGAGCGAGACGAGCTTGCCCTCGATACCAGTGAAGACCTGGGCGACAGCGAAAGGCTGGCTCATGAAACGCTGGATCTTACGGGCACGCTCGACGGTGAGCTTGTCCTCTTCGGAAAGCTCGTCCATACCAAGAATGGCAATGATATCCTGGAGCGACTTGTAGTCCTGGAGAAGCTTCTGGACACCGGTGGCGATGTCGTAGTGCTCGCGACCGACAACGGCAGGGTCAAGCATACGCGACTTGGAGTCGAGAGGGTCGACAGCGGGGTAGATACCAAGCTCGGCAATACCACGGGACAACACAGTGGTGGCGTCCAAGTGGGCGAAGGTGGTGGCGGGGGCAGGGTCAGTCAAGTCATCGGCGGGCACGTATACGGCCTGTACCGAGGTAATGGAACCCTTCTTGGTGGTGGTAATTCGCTCCTGCATGACACCCATGTCGGTGGCGAGGGTGGGCTGGTAACCTACGGCGGAGGGGATACGACCGAGAAGAGCCGAAGTCTCGGAACCGGCCTGGGTGAAACGGAAAATGTTGTCGATGAAGAGAAGCACGTCCTGGCCCTCCTCGTCACGGAAGTACTCGGCGATGGTGAGACCGGTAAGGGCGACACGGGCACGGGCACCAGGGGGCTCGTTCATCTGACCGAAGACGAGAGCGACCTTGGAGTCACCCTGGAGGTTGATGACACCGGTCTCGATCATCTCGTGGTAGAGATCGTTACCCTCACGGGTACGCTCACCGACACCGGTGAAGACGGAGTAACCACCGTGGGCCTTGGCAACGTTGTTGATGAGCTCCTGGATAAGCACGGTCTTTCCGACACCGGCACCACCGAAGAGGCCAATCTTACCACCACGGGCGTAGGGGGCGAGGAGGTCGACGACCTTGATACCGGTCTCAAGGACCTCGGCCTTGGTGGACTGGTCGACGAACGCAGGGGGCTCGACGTGAATGGGAGCGAGCTTGTTGCCCTTGATGGGTCCACGCTCGTCCATGGGCTCACCAATGACGTTCATGATACGGCCAAGGGTGCCGGGACCGACGGGGATCTGAATGGGAAGACCAGTGTCGACGACCTTCTGGCCACGAACGAGACCCTCGGTACCCTCCATGGCAATAGCTCGGACAGTGTTCTCACCCAGGTGCTGGGCGACTTCGAGAACGAGACGACCACCGCCGACGACATTCTGGACCTCGAGGGCGTTGAAGATAGAGGGGAGGTCCTCGGTGTCGAACTGAACGTCGACGACAGGACCAATGACGGTCTTGACGGCACCGGTCTGACCCTTGGGCGAGGCCTCGGTGGCGAGACCACGGGCTGTATGCAAAATAAGAAGTAGGACATCCGAGATGATGCAGGTCAGTAAATCACTTCTTCCTCTGAGATCATGTTTTGTCTGCCACAAAGTCGAACATCTCCAGCTACTGCAGCCACATCGTCAACAACCATGGTTCGGACAAAATCGTGTCGCACACAGCTCTGCCTTCATCAATGCTGAGAGCGGTGCATGTTGCGTCCAATCTGAAAAAGTATGTATGGCTGATGTCGAGCGCTTGAGCCCGATTTTTCTCGCCGTCTGCGTTTCCAATGACCAAATGTGTCGCACTGATGGGCTCTAAAATGCTGGATGTGGGATGACGATGGGCGAATGCTGTTGCGTGGAGATGTAGGCTGCGGTAGATGAATTGAACAAACTTACCCTGGACGGCGGGCTTGACGGCAGCGACGGCGATCTTGGGGGCGGCAGCACGGACGCTGGAAGAAGCGTTCACAGCGGCGCGGGCGACAGTGGAAAGAGCGGCGGCATTCTGTCGGGCTCGGAGAGCGGAGCGGCTGGCAGCGCGCACGGCGGTGCGCTGGATGACAGGCATGATGATGAGGAAAGGGTTGAGTAGGATGGTAAAGGGTGACGACAAGAAGGTGTGAAGGAAAGGAAGAAGAGAAATCGAGGCAGCGGACACGCACACGGCCAGCCCGACAGCGAGAAGGAAGAAATCCTGGGATTGCGATCGCACTGTGCAACTCGACCTGACTGTTGATGCCTTCTGCGCCCACACGAGAAGAAGCAAGCACAACCCAGCCAGTCCAGCGCGGCCAAGCCAAGCCAGCCAGAACCCGACTGTGGCCCAACAAGGATTTCTCTAGCTCGACAGCGCGCTGCAACCGGGGCAAGAGAGACGAGAGGACAGAAAGACGGGAGAGTGGCCCCGTGCCCCGTTCAAAAAAACTGATCGCACCTCGACTTGCCTGTCACCGATCAGTCCAGCGAATAGGAAGATCCGCCTCTCTTGAAATCAACCAGCGCGCAGACGATCCGAAATCAAGTCGCCAAAAGAATAGAAATTGTATTCGTGTGATTTATCAAAATACAAAATCGCTTGGTCATAAGGGGACGAAATGTGGAATTGAATTTGGTTCCAAATCGCAGAGTCCTCGAGCGCACACGAAAGAGCCATTCATTCCATCGCTCGCTCGCTGTTGGAGCTCGACTCTACGCACGTTCCTTGCGAATCCGTCCATGGATCTGTGTGGACAGGTTGCCAACCATTTTCTTCCGTTGATCTACATGGCGCGCGGATCCGGTCAATAGCCCTTTGGCCGAACCAAGGTCAAGCTCTCGGTCAAATCTTCAATCGGAATCCATTGTCGGCTTGCTACCTTGCTTGGCAATACGACATTTGTCTATCACCATCTCCATTCGCTATCTCAAGCGGCTCTTGCGAGGCTAATGCAGCTGACTTGTTCTACGAAGCTCAAGGATAGAAGCGATCGGGAGAAGCAGAGGTCGATTCGGTGTGCAATGTGGCTATCGTGAGAAGGACTCGCAAAGGCAATCTGCCGTTTCCTTCCGGCGAACGTGGGTTTACGTGCGAGAAGTCAGCACGAGACAATGGAGCGGACTAACTCTAACAAGTCGACGAAATTAGTCAATTTTTCTGACGCATACTTCCGCTTTGAGACGTTTCGTCACAACGCAGATGCGATGATGTGAGGCATCGGGACACGGTCCACTGCTTCGTGATCGAGCTTCTTGATTTCGTTTGAAGTGTACGTCCTTTTTCGTCCTTTCGTTTCGCAAACCATCCCACTCTTTTGATCCAATCAGCTATACAACCTCCTCATCATGATCGCTAGGTCCCTCTCCCGGTCTGCCAGGCCATTGGCTCGCTCCGTAGCCGGTCCTTCCGTTGGACGCCTTTCGGTTCGAAGATACGCTGCCAACCCTCCGGGACCGGTCACCTCCAAGTCGGACGCACCTTGGGCGATCGCCTCGGTCATCACTTTCGGCGGCCTGTTTGTCTACCTTACCGCTCCCGGCGCAAAGAAGGACGATCACGCTCACGGCGCCAAGCACGATGATGCCGAGCAGGATGCTGACGACGATGAACCTGAAGCTCCCAAGGAGCCTATCGAGCTGCCTGATGGCAGCATCGAGCACCCCGAAGGCTTCGTCGAGGTCAAGCGACCCGACATGCGCGAAGATGCTCCCGAAGGCGACAAGCATCTCGATTCCCAGAGAATCTCGGACGAGCACGCGCACGAGAAGCAGTCCAAGGTGAAGCGTGAGCCTTCCCTGCCCCACGACGACACCACTTTCAAGCACGGCGTGGCTGCTGCCAAGGACGGCAACCCCATCTCGGACCCTAAGAAGGTGGTCGCTGCCGCTCACACCGCCAAGCAAGAGAAGGCCCAGGCAAAGGCAGCATCTGATGACCAGTAGCTCGCTGAGCACACAAGCTCATCGGTTCACGCCACACCATCACACCAGATCACGGGAAATACAGCAGTGGAGCGCCTCAGGACGACGCTTGTCTCTACCCAGTCACAAAAGTATATCCAGCATCGCCCCAATTGCAGCATTCAATTCAATTGACAGTCATGTTACCTAGCAATTCGCGCCACGCTACCGGCTTCGGTGGATGTGCACATCGTGCTGGCGTACGTCCGAGTCAGCCGATCGGCCTGCAATGTAGCGTTGAAGTTCACGTCGATCCAACAGCTCGGCCAAATCCGTGCACGAAGAGCTATGGTGGTAACGCCATAGAAGGTGAGAAGCGGCAATCTTGATCTCGGCTTCGGATGCGTCGAACAGCAGCCACCATGGTGCAGGATGCAGAGGCAAGCGCACGAGCGGTGTACACATCTCGGCCGCCAGTGCGATGGCTGTACAGGCGACGACATGTGGGCCAAAAATGCAAAGCAGCGGCGTCTGAAGGCTGAGCGTATCGAAGCGAAGAAGCGGAAAGATGGAGGGGTATGATTAGTAGCCAAGACTGATCCTCAGGACGGGCAGTGACAGCGGCAGGACGAAGAACTCACGCATCGTTGAGAAGGGACCATGCACACTGAGCTAGTGGCATGCTTTCGTGTCGCCCATCGGCGACTGGCTCAGCTGGATCGTCGTAGGATTGAACAGTCACCTTGAGCTTGCGGTCGGTAAGGCCGAGAACCTGCATGTAGTTGACAAGAAGCGCATACGGCAACGTCACGTGGACTTGGAAACCAAGCCGTTTGAGGACCTGCATCTCGGATACGACCATGGTATCGCGAAGGTCTACGAGCTCGGAAGAGTCGCGGCAAGGCGGCTCGTACTTGGAAGACCGCTGAGTCTGGTTGAGATGAACAGTGACGTAGTGGAAGGAGCCAATCAAGTGACGAAGGCTGCACTGAGTCTCTTCGAGCTTGGTGGACAGTAGAAGGCATCCCATGGCGATGGCGTGGGCAGAGAAGTGGCACATAGACGAGGTGTACCAGAACCGGTGGAAGAACACCTGTGCGGTAGCGAGAGTGCGTTGGGGCAGCTGAAGCAGTATGCCCACCTGTTGAATGATCTGGCACCCCAGCGCGCGTAGCTCCAGTTCGAGATGGTACGAGAGACCGTCTGCCATAGACGGAGTGAGCGTCAGCTGCTGCCGCGTAGCCAGCGGGTTGAGCTGCATGTCGGGCTGCACGAACAAGATGACAAGCGGCACCCGGGATGCAGAAAGCGACTGCGCCAGTATGTTCACACCATCATGGTCTGCGCCGCAACCGATTCGGATGCTTCCGATGCTATCGACGCTATGGATTGTTGCAGGGTCGGAGAGTGAGTGTTGAGAACCAAAGCCGAGAAGCCAATTCAAGTGGAGTACAACACGCTGCTTCTTCAGACGATGTCTTGTGTGAGATCAAAGAAATTCGACATCTTACTATTTTGGACCTCGAGAACAGGACGTAAGAGAGTGTTTGTAGCTCAGGGTCAAAGCTCCGTGAAAGAGGCGACTGATCTGCAATCACGCGGCAGTGGGGTACACGGTGTACCGTGAGTTACACGCTTCACGGGCTCCAGAGCAGAGAGGAGGAGGTTCGCATTTGATTTGTGAAATTCAAACGAAATTTTGGATGATGATTTGGTCCTCGGATGGCCAAGCGCTTTTCCGAGCGAGGCCAAAGTAGTGTGAGTGTGTTGTGTGTTTCTTTCGAATGCAGCTCGCACCCGCCTCGAAACAAGGGTCTCTTGGCTGTTTTGCAACAAGAGGCTCGGTATCCTGCTGCCATCGCTCGTGTCTTCCCGTTTCTCCCTTCGATAGCAGACATCAACTTAGCTTCACCATCGCCGCTCCATCGCACCTCTGCTACGAGACCAATCTACCCCGAAGCGCCGCCGTCAAGCTTGACTCTTGCTCGCTCGTGTCATCAATCACTGTACGGGATCCATCTGCCAAAATCGGTCACCCATAAACACGAGCTCATCGGAAGCTTTGTCACCACGTTGACGACTCGGTCGGACTGTCCATCGATCGCTCTCTGTCACTGCTCCTTTTCAAGTCCTTCTTGCACACTCAAAGCGCATACGCGCCGTCGCACAAGGCTGTCGTATACATCTGCTCCCGCTCTCTTCGATCATGCCGTTGCGGACCTAGACACAGTGGCTGGTTCCATCTCTTCCCTTTCGAGGTCGAAAGCCTCAGCTCTTTCGAGCCGATATACGCATCCCTTCCGCATTATAGCGAGCCAACTTCCGTGGGAAGCCGCCCAGCATGTCTTTCATCTCGTCTATCTTCTACCGCGCCGCCGTCAGTGAAGAATCCCGACGAGCTCCAATAGGCAAGGTCAACCGCACACGCCGATCAGCAGGTCGTTCAGCCAGGTCCACGTTGGCTCACTCAAAGGATGGCGGCGACACGGATCAAGAGATCGACTTGTTCGATTCCACCGACGCAGCCCCCACCGATGCCGACTCTTTCCAAGCAAAAGTCCAAGTAATCGAAGACATAATTGCAGAAGACAACCTTTACAAGGTGCTCGGTATCAAGAGAAATGCAAAGAACGAAGAAATCCGCCGTGCTTTTCTCACAAGAAGTCGATCCTGTCATCCTGACAAGTTTCCAGACTATGCCAACTCCACCATCGCCTTTCAGAAACTCGCCTTTGCCTACGAGACGCTTTCCAAGCCTGCTTCCCGCCAAGCATACGACTTCTCGCCGCACACACATTCCATGTTCAATGGCAAATCTCCACACGACGCCTTTGATGACGAGTTTGGCGAGGCTTTCGCAGACGCTACCCTCCAGGACGTCCTCTTCACCGTCTACGTCGAGTTTTTCGAGGGTGACTTTACCTCCGTCAAGGCTCTGCTCAAGGTGCTTGCCGACAGCGGCCTAGGCACCTACAACGACGCCAACATCAGCAGCATCGAAGCCAAATTCCGCGCTCTTTCGCGCCTCATGCGAGCCACACGCAGATACTCGCGCGTCTTGCTCAACGAAATGTCCCGCCTCTACGAGATTCAGCAGGACCTTCGAGGTCTCTCGTACTTTGACATTCCCGGTCGCCTTCGACTCACTCTGCAACTTGCACGCGTCACGCTCAGCATCCCTCTGGCCATCGATCAGGCCATGCAAAATCCCGAAGACTACGACCGCAAAGAGTTTGGTCAGTGGTTCGAGGATATGCGCGCGCAGTCGTCCGACTGTAGCTCGAGCGAAGACGACGAGAGTCGGCAGGACCGTAACTTTGGCCTGCGGAACGAGGCCGACACTGACGCTCTAGGCTCCGACGAGCATGCACGCCTGCGCTACGTGCGAGCTCGGGATGCGCGCATTGCGCGGCGAGCTGCCGAGCGACGCGATCCTGGTTCCCACAGTGGCCCCGCCGGTGAGCAGGAGGCGGCAGCCTTGCCTGATCAAGAGACAGAAGAGCTCAAGGCGGGATTCCTGGGGCCAACCACGACTGCTCTCTTCACGGGCATGGTGAATCTGCTCGAAGCAGGCGAAGGATGGATGGGCGGCAAGCCCACAGAAACGCTTGCGCACTGATCCCGATGCACCACCTCTTCCTTCTCATCGTTATATCGCACTCTGCTCAGTTTCCATTTGTCATGCCGCATTTTACGTTTCAATTTCGCACTCCCTGCACCGCTACGCTAGAGACCTCGTACGCATCTTTTCACGATTATACCCACGGTCCTCCTTTACATTCGCAATCGTATTCGTAGAAATAGATCCTCTCGACCCATCGACTCCCGATGTGTGACAACGTGTTTGTGCTGCTCTGACGGACAGTGCTCGTTCGGGACGTTGAGACCATTTGACGCTCCGGCTGAGCGGATTTTTGATGCCAACATTTCCCTCCTGCATTTCGTGACAGAAGGTCAAGCCGAAATTCTCACCTTTTTTCTTTGGTGTTGGTCTGGCCTCAAAAATTGCGGGGCGTTGTTCTTGCGGATTCCGAATCGGCTGGAATTATTTTGATTGAGAAGAACTGCTGACGAACGCTTCTTACCTTGCGACCCGCATCTCACACCTGAAGGACAAGAATGAGCGCAACATGACGGCTGGCGATGGCACACGCCCTTCTACGGGCCAAGTCCCGGACGATCAATGGCTCTTTGCCAGGTCTGACCTCGAGTTGACACCCTCCGTCCTTCAGGGTGGCATGAGCCCGATCGAAGAGAAGCAGCGACGCTTCAAGGGTGTCAACGCGATCTACAGGATGGCAGAGTACATGCGGCTGCCACAGCACGTCATGAATACGGCCGCCATTTATCTGCACCGCTTCTATATGCGCAAGCCGCTCGAGTACGGACCCGCCAAGATCGGACACTCGCACTACGAGATTGCAGCCACGTGCGTCTTTCTCGCATGCAAAGTGGAAGAGTCGCATAGAAAGCTACTCAGTGTCATTGACGCAGCAATGGCATCCTTCGACAAGACTCCAGCAGGATCCCAGCGATGGGCCGAACGAACCTTTCGCGCGGATCCTTCTAGCAAGGTAAGAGACTGGCCGAGCACTCAAAACTCAGCGCATCGAGACCACGGTCACTGACTGTGTCCTCCCCTTTCAACTTGTGCAACGGCATCGGCAGGAGTTTGCTCGCTGGCGAGACATCATATTACTGTCGGAAGAGACCGTGCTTGAAACCCTCTGTTTCGATCTGATCGTCGAGCACCCGCACGAGATTCTGGTCAAAGCGTGCAGTCGATTGAATGTCGACGCCGATCTCGTGCGTGTTGCATGGACCATCCTCAACGACAGGTAAGCAGCAGTGGCGACTAGAAGGAGCAGCACACGGCTTGAAACACAAGCGATGTAGTATACTGACAAAATCTGTTCGGCCTCACGTTTCCTGCATTGCAGCTTGAGAGATGCAACTTGTGTCATGTTTGAGGCGCCCGTGCTCGCTGCAGGTGCATTCTATCGAGCTTGTCAACAGCAGCAGGTGGATCCGTCCCACTTCAAAGGAAGATGGCCCAAGGACGCTGAAGAGTGCCAATGGACCTGGGTCGATATCTTCGATGTGGACGAGGCGGAAGCGGCGGAGGCGGCAGCGGCGATCGAAAAGGATGTATACCAGTTTCACGAGCAGCAGGCGCCATGAAGCACGAGCTTTAGCAGTCCATCAATCATCGATCGAGCCGATGTCGAGCGCTCTCGGGCTGATCGACACTGAGAGGCCAATAAGGCAAGGTCACAAAGCGAGTCTCGAGGGACCAAGAAGACAAGCTCAGATAGAGGCGAAAGGGTCACTTGATTGCGGCCAAGCTCGAACGGCAAGGCTTCCAGAAGCCGCATGGTGGACCCTGCAGCCTCTTGAGAAGTTTGATGTGACACCTGGAGTATCAATACTGTGCGGATCAGCGAGTTTGCAGTGCAGCCTCTGCCACTGTTTGAGAGCCCTCATCGAGATCCAAGCTTGGTAGCTGGGGCACGTGTCACAGAGCGGCGGGTCTATCACGAGTTGCTGACATGCGAGTCGTTTCGTTCTGACTGCTCAGAACGTAGGATGTGCGCAGACGCAGGCATGTCGGAGCGTACAAGCACGCCGAAGCAAACGGAAGTGCGGCGACAAGCATCGAGCTGGAATCAGCTCGTCGGCTCGAAGCAGGAGGACTGCAGAGGAAAGGGTCGCTTCGAGCCGTCGGATAAGCAGATGCACAACGTCGATCCCGCCCTGACGTGCCGACAGAACAGGACGGGCAAGTCGCCGGAGACGCGTTGACTTGCGCGTCCTGCACTTTTCGGGTACGCCGAGCGAGTGCAAGTGGCCACCCTTAGCACTACGCCGAGCGACTTGCTTGTCCAGGCTGCGTATTGAGACGAATCCAAGTGTGTTATGCGACCTGCAGCGACCTCGTTCAGTGTCTGTCGAACAGGTCAAGGAAAGACTGAAGGAGAGGGAAGCCTCTGACATGACTTTCATATATGCCGACACCGGGGAACCCCCAGAGCGGCAGAACGGCGAATCGCGGGCCGATAGGTAGACGTTCCTGCCTCACAATCAATTGTATTCTGGCGAGCTCTCGACGTAGCTCGGAGAGTGTCAGCTTCGAGCCAGGACGCTCATGACTGTGGCTCGAGGCGCGGCGAATTCTCGAATCGCTGGCTACTTCACGTCTAGCACGTTGTCCGTTCCAACGGACGGTGAGTTTCGCTGGCAAATCTCAATCAGCCCGACAACGGCAAGAGCCGCAGCGAGCCAGCTGTCAGTGCAGCCGAGATCCGTTCGCAGCTTCAGCCACAGCTCCAAAACAATTGCACATCAGGGAACTCTCACAGACGAACCCGCAACTTTGCTGTCCAAGGCAAAGGCAATCGCAGTGCAATCAGCGTGGGCGGCCTGTCCCGATTTCTGAACAAGCGAGACACGAAAGATTTACAAACACACAGCCTCGAGAGCGTAACAGCCAACCAAGGTTTCCTAATCATCACCATCATCATCATTTTCATGATCGATCTTCGAATTCAAGCAGGCAGCAGCCGAGTCCATTCGCACACGCGTGCAGTGCATTCCTGTCGATCTATTTCATCAACAGTCTCGGAGCCCTTTGCCCTTGTGGCTCGGTGACAATTATTAATATTATTCAAAATTCGTTTTGGGAATTGTACAGTGGGCCCCGCGCTTGCATCTTTTCAGCGTTGTACAGCAACAGGATGTTTGGAGAGCTCACCGTGGAGAGAAATTTGGAATCACATTTTTCTTGTGTCTATTTATGAATATCATTCTTTTTTAAAAAAATTCCGTGACGCGGATAGACGGAAACTGTGGCTCCGATTCGCGCCTTTTTGAAGGGTACAGCATCTTTCGCTGAGGGATTTTTCTTCGGAGCATCCGTGTCTCTCGGTGACGCCGATACGTTCGTGGTTCGCAGCACGCTTTTCGCTGCTTGCTGCACATACCCACGGTTTTGGCACAGACGTGTCACAGCCTCCTGATCGTCAATCAGCTTCTTGTTATCTTCATCGCCACCATCAACACTCCCGCCGCGTCTTCGCTTCTCGATCAGAGCTGTGCCTTTCCACCGCTCAGACCTCTTCAAGAACACACGTTCCGCTCCCGTCGAGCAGATCAATCAAAATGTCTAAGGATCACACCTCGCTTCCGATGCAGAGCCTCTCGATCGACGAGAAGGCCGGTCACGATCCCATCACAGGCCACCGTACGCCCTCTGTAGGCACTCCAGGTCACAGCGGCATGGGTGCGCAGCCCACCAACGGTATCCTTCCCGGCGGTGGCGCCAAGGCCGAAAAGAAAAAGATCCACCCCGCTGTCATCATCGTGCTTTGGATCGCGCTCTCGAGTAGCGTCATTGTGTACAACAAGTGAGTAGCCAGCGTCGTCGAGAGGCCCAGCTGCCAGCACGCGCCCCCTTTCACGAGGTGACTTACTGACTGATATGTTCTTCTCCACCTTGTCGTGCCCACAGATTCGTCCTCGACCCTAATCAGCTCAACTTCCCCTATCCTGTCTTTCTTACAACCTTCCACATGGCGTTTGCTACTGTCGGTACGCGTCTCTTGGCGAGGTACACGCACCTTCTTGACGGTCTCGCCAACGTAGAGATGACTAACGAGCGATGGATCAAGAACATTTTGCCCATCGGCGCCCTCTTCTCGTGCTCGCTCATCTTCAGCAACATGGCCTACCTCACGCTGGGCGTGAGCTTCATCCAGATGCTCAAGGCTTTCACTCCTGTTGCTGTGCTGCTCATCTCGTTCGCATTCGGTCTCAAGCAGCTTTCGGGCACGCTCACCATGATTGTCGGCTGCATCTCGTTCGGTGTCGCGCTTGCTTCCTACGGTCAGGGTGACTTTGCCATGTCCGGTTTCATCTGCCAGGTGCTCGCCATTGGTTTCGAGTCTTCGCGTCTCGTCATGATCCAGGTGCTCCTCCAGGGTCTCAAGATGGACCCGCTCGTCTCGCTCTACTACTTCGCGCCTGTTTGCGCTGCCATCAACGCTCTCGTGCTCCCCTTCACCGAGGGTCTGGTTCCCTTCTTCCAGATCTCCAACCTCGGCCCATTCGTGCTCTTCACCAACGCCGGTGTAGCATTCTGTCTCAACATCGCGGCCGTCTTCCTCATCGGCGCTGCTAGCTCCTTGACCTTGACCCTTGCTGGTGTCATTAAGGATATTCTGCTCATTCTTGGCTCGATGCTGCTCCTTGGTGACACGGTCTCTGGCCTCCAGTTCTTCGGCTACGGTATTGCTCTCGCCGGTCTGGTCGCCTTCAAGACCCACAAGGGCTGATCGCTTCGCTCAAGCATGCTCGCAAACAACTCGTGGAGATTCTCTGCGGCTCTCACACCCTCTCACAATGGACACTACGCTCTCCAACCTTCTCCTCTAGACGTCAGATCACGCTACCACGCTCTTTCATTCCCTCAAGCCTGCTCTTGAACAGAGTCGTTTGCTTTTTTTCACCTGGCTCGCATCTCTGCTTCCAGCACCGGTCCATCGAACGGTACACGCTGGCTGCCAGGAACGAAAGGTCCAGGCTCTGTATTCCTGTCGTAGGATAGATTCTCATGTTTTCCCCTTTGTACTCTGCTGAATTCAATGCTTCTATGGTCACGATTCATAAAGATGCGCGAATCTCTCCACTGAGCTTGGTTTATTGGAACGCTATCAGGATCCTGGACAATTGAGCCAGATGTGCCGAGGGACATGAGATCGTTTGCTGAGACCGCCGTCAACTTGGCGTTCAACCATCGTCAACCAAAGCCGGCGGAACTTCTCTTTACGCGTCGAGCCGAGAAGAAAACGCGAACCCTGGACTTTGTGTGCACTGATTTCAGCTTTTTTCGTTCTTGCAGAGACCAACACTTTTCCAGAACCTGGCATGCAGGCCTGCTTCGTTCTCTCCCTCTCTGTGGACGATGCTGGTCACGGCTACTGCACGGTCGCCGCCAAGTATGCCGTCACAATGGATCGTCAGAACGCTCTCAGGCTCGATCCTCCCGGCGACATCGTCGATGCTGAGCTCGCCTCCCGCGAGTTCCAGTTTCCTTACCCGGAGGCTTATTCCATCCAGCTCGATCTGATGCGCCAGGTCTTTTCAACCATCGAGGACGGCAAAGTAGGGCTGTTCGAAAGTCCAACAGGTACAGGCAAATCGCTCTCACTCATCTGTGCAGCGTTCACGTGGCTCAGGCGGAATGCACAAAGGCACACTATCGCCACCGGCGAGATCAATGGCGCTTCGAGCTCGACAGAGAAGGGCAGTGCAGGGTATCAAGAGCCCGACTGGGTGGTCAAGTATGAAAACGAGCGTCGCAGAAAGGAGGCAGAAGCGTACGAACTCGACCTCAAGGATCGTATCGCTGCTGCACGTGCGAAGCAAACTGCTCTCAAGAAAAGTCGTCGAGATGGCCTTCTGGATGCGGAAGCGAGGGCGGCCAAACGGCAACGTCGCGCAGCTGACGACGACGGCGACCAGGACTCGGACTCGGACCTGCTGATCGACGAGGAGGAAGGCAGTAAAGGAGCGAGGGCGCTCCAACTGGCTACCTACTCCAAGGCATCCTTGTCCGAAAAGTCAGCCGAGATCGACTCGAATCTCTCTCCTGCTGTTCGCGCACTCATGCAGCAATACGAGCTATCACGCAATGGCGGACGTCAGGAGGAAGACGAGCCTGAAACGCTACCTCGCATCATCTACGCCAGTCGGACGCATTCGCAGCTCTCACAGTTCGTTGCCGAGCTCAGAAAGACATCTTACGGGCAGGCGGACGTACTCGACGCAACAACGCTACCTGTCCGCACAATCAGTCTAGGAAGTCGCAAACAGATGTGCATCAACGACGAAGTACAGCGTATAGGTCGCAAAAAAGGGTCCGAAGCGATGAACGAGCGATGTCTCGAGCTGATGAAGGGTAAGAAGGGTAAAGGCAAATGTCCTTCTTTGCCTTCGTTTGACCAGGCTGGCCGTGCACAGATTCTCGAATTCCGAGACGCCGCTTTGGCCGAGGTGGGCGATATCGAGGACCTGGTCCAGTTGGGCAAGCAAACTCAAACGTGCCCCTACTTTGCCGCACGCAGCAGCGCCAAACAAGCCGAGCTGGTCACGCTCCCGTACAATCTGCTGCTTCAGAAAGACGCCCGCATCGCGCTTGGTATCAGTCTCGAAGGATGCGTCGTTCTGATTGATGAAGCGCACAATCTGATCGACACCATCCTCTCGACGCACTCGGTGAGCGTCGACTCGCGACAAATCGCACAAGCGTCCAAGCAGATTGACACCTACCTCGAAAAGTTCGCCTTGAGACTGAAAGGTTCGAACGAACAGAACCTTCGCAAGGTGCGAAAAGTGCTATCGAGTATGTCGACCTTCTTCACAGAGCAAGCAACCACAAGCAGAAGAAACAACGAGATGGTCATGACAGCGGTCGAATTAGTAAGTCGTCTAACGGGCAATTTGGATCAGATCAATCTTGTCACGCTCGAGAAGTGGCTCAAGGAAACGCAAATCGCAAGAAAGATCAGCGGATACGCAGACAAGCGCAACAGAAGGGCAGCAGACCAGGCGACAGCGATAGCACACCAGAGCAACAGGAAACGTCACGTTGCCAACAAGAGCAGACACTCGTCAACGGTCCCTGTTCCACACGCTGCTGAGGAGACGGAACCATCTGCTGCCGGTCAGAGTGCCATATCCAGCATGCATGCGATCGAAGCATTCATTCTTTCCCTTGCCAACCGTACCGAGGACGGCCGAGTCGTGCTCAGTTCTGCGACCGACACCGCGACAGGCGAGACAATAGTACGAGCCAAATATCAGCTGCTCAATCCCTCGCACGCCTTCAAATCGCTGGTCGACGAAGCGCGCTCCGTGATCCTAGCTGGAGGAACGATGGAGCCCATGTCGGACTTTCGTCAACAGTTGCTCCCCTTCGTTCCACCTGAACGTCTGCTGACTTTTTCGTGCGGTCACATCATACCGCCGAGCAACTTGATGGTCTCTGTACTATCAACCAGTCCCAAAGGACTTCCTTTCGAATTCAAATTCGACTCGCGTGACAACCTAGATCTCGTTGACGAACTCGGTCGAACGCTCGCCAACCTTTGCAACGTTATACCCGCAGGCCTAGTCATCTTTGTGCCTTCGTATGCATTTCTAGACAAGGTGATGGGAAGGTGGAAAGACGCTGCTTCAGGAGGGGTACTGCAGAGGTTGAGCAGCAAGAAGAAGATTTTTACGGAACCGAAAACCACGATGGAAGTGGACAAGGTGCTCGGAGAGTACACTGCTGCCATTCGAGCAAAAGACGAGAAGACGGGAGCATCGAGCGGCGGCGCTATCATGTTTGCCGTGGTCGGTGCAAAGCTGTCGGAGGGTATCAACTTTTCGGACGATCTGGCTAGAGGTGTAGTCATGGTCGGGATGCCGTTCGCCAATATGCAAAGTCCCGAGCTAGCTGAACGGATGAAGTACATTCGCGAGCTTGCGGCCAAGCACGAAGCAACTGGAAGTGACTCGAAGACCAGTAAGACAGCTGATCCTGTGAGTGATGTCGTCTTCTTTTTGCTCGCACATAGAAGCACTCGCACTGACAACGCACTTGTGTCAATTTCCTTCATTGCAGGGTCATGAGCTATACACCAATCTATGTATGAAAGCGGTCAACCAGTCGATCGGTCGAGCTGTTCGCCACCGAAATGACTATGCGGCGCTCATCCTTCTCGATCGTAGATATGCACGTCCCGAGATCAAGCAGCGTCTACCTGGATGGATCCGCGACCAGGTGACTGTCGCCGACCGCTTCGGTACGATGATCCAACAGACGGCCGGATTCTTCAAAAGCCGCAAGCAATGATGATGCCATCATCAGGATGCAATGAAGAGCGACCGCACAACTTATGTTTGGCGATAAGTTACCTTAACACAGCATCGATGCCGCTTGTGATGGGAAGAGAATTCAGCAAGGTTGTTTTGACTCTGAAGAACATCGCCGCGAAATTCGTTTGCGAGCCTTCGAGAGGTTGTCGGGTTTGACGTGACTTGTGCTTCAGCCGCCCTGCAATCACAAAGCCGATGAGCAAAGGGCCGAAGTGAGACGCGGAGAGCAGCGAAGACCTTTGTGTGGAGATACAGCTGCGTTTTTTCGGAGGCCCGACTCCGAACGCGTCTGACTCTGGCTCGTTGCGTCGCCTGCATGTGTGCGCGAGTGCGGGTATTGACCGTCAAAACCGACGCCCAACACCTTTTTTGTTTCGGCTGATCCGACTGCTTGTATGACGCTTTTGGTAGTGGGGTCCCCACACTCTCCAGAGGAGATACTACTGTAGCCTCTGCCCACTTTCGCATCGACGTCCGCTCCTCCACCATCATACTTGTCGGCATCGTCGCGCACACAATGCTAGCCAGATCAGCCCTGCGTCGCAGCCTCAGGCTGACAGGAGCTCCAGCGTCCACAGCCACACTCAAAGCAGGCTGTTCTTCACCGCGACTGGTCAAGCGAAACTACGTCCAGCAGTCGGCATCCATCCCTATCGTCGTAGGGAGCTCATCGACATCGCTTCGAAGCTTCGCGACCACTCCTCGAAGGCAGGCTACCGAGATCAAGCCTTACCTGCTTGCCGATGTGGGAGAGGGCATCACAGAGTGCGAGATCATCAAGTGGTTCGTTCAACCGGGCGCCACCGTCCAGGAGTTTGATCCCATCTGCGAGGTCCAGTCCGACAAGGCGAGTGTAGAGATCACATCGAGGTATGCCGGAAGGATCAGGCGGCTGATGCACAAGGAAGGCGATGTGGCTAGAGTTGGACATCCGTTGTGTGAGATCGAGATGGAATCCGAGGGGGCTGCTGAAGCGGAGCAGGCGGAAGAAGAGGTTCAGATCACGGGCGTCTCCAGCGATTCTGAGTTCAAAGCTGTCGACATGGAAGGTTTCGTATCGGCTGAACACAAGCACTCCAACGGTGGTGGTCATGCAGCGAACAATGGAAAGGACGTTTTGGCCACACCTGCGGTAAGAAGAGTGTCGAGGGAGCACAATGTCGACTTATCCCAGGTGAATGGCACAGGTCGCGATGGAAGGATCACCAAGGAGGACGTACTCAATCACGTCTCCAACGGTGCCTCCTCTTCCTCCGCATCAAGCTCTTCCACCTCTGCTCCGTCTCCTGCTGCACCCGGAATCACCGAAACCATCGACCTTACACCAGTCCAGAGAGCCATGTTCAAAGCCATGACCGCCACACTCTCCACCCCCCACTTCGCCTACTCTGACGAGATCGACGTGACCGACCTGGACAAGGTTCGCGTCCTACTCTCTCAATCTATCCCGGACCGCTTCGCTCAAGCCGGCGATGCATCCTTCACCAAGCTCACTCTGCTGCCTCTGCTGGTCAAGGCGATGAGTCTTGCCCTTCACGATCATCCCATGTTCCGCTCCACGCTCAACAGCGATCAGAAGCTCGTCCGTCGTTCATCGCACGACATTTCCATCGCCCTCACCAGCAAGGTCGGATTGCTGACTCCTTGCATCACCGACGTCCAAGCCAAATCGATCTACGACCTTTCCGCATCCATCACTCGGCTACAGACCGTTGCATCGTCGTCGAAAGGCCTTTCCCCCGCCGATCTCAAGACGACGGGCACCATTACATTAAGCAACGTAGGTGCCGTCGGCGGTGGAACATACACCCATCCTCTCCTGCCTCCTACCGGACAACTGGCAATCGGTGCTTTGGGCAGAAGCAGAGTCCTCCCCAGATTCGCGTCCGAAATCCCCTCCCTCGCCACCTCGGATCCAGACAAGATCGTCCGAAGACTCATTATGTCCGTCTCCTTCGCCGGCGATCACAGAGTCGTAGAGGGCGCAGACCTCGCACGACTCGTAAACAGGTGGAAGCTGCTCGTCGAAAACCCTTCCCTCTGGTTGGGCCTCTTGGCCTGAACACAAGCTGCGTGTCGTGTCCATTTCTCACACACTTCACAGTCAATGAAAATCGCATCCAGTCTCATGTCAGTCGAAATCTTTCCGTTGAGGCACAATGTGAGAGAACGTGTTGTGTCCAAAGTCTTCTCAGAACGCACAACTGGATCAGCTTCAGCTACGGGAAGCCGCTTGTGCTTGTGATGCGATCGCACGGGCTCGAGAGATGTTCAAAATTTGGCTTGCATCAAACGTGACTGGCTCAGTGTTCGTGATTTACAAAAGAGAGAGAGGGTGTCATGACCAGCGACGGACGTATTCTTACTCGACAGTGACCGACTTTGCGAGGTTGCGTGGGAAGTCGACATCGACGCCCGCCGCTGTGGCAAGGTGGTAGGACAAGAGTTGCAGAGGGATGACGGTCAAGAGACCCTGGAGGCAGTCGACGGTGCGCGGCACACGGATGGTCTTCGTGCCTTCCTTGATGTCCTGGTCGTCTTCGTTGCAGATGACGATCGGTTGACCCTTTCGTGCTGTGACCTGCATGAGGGCGGTCTGAACCTTGGGGTAGAGCGAATCCTTGGTCATGATGAGGATGACGGGCATCGACTCGTCGATGAGGGCAAGAGGACCGTGCTTGAGCTCACCGGCAAGGATACCTTCCGAGTGCATGTAGCAGACTTCCTTGATCTTGAGAGCACCCTCGAGACAGGTGGCGTGCTGGTAACCACGACCCATGATGAGCAAGGAACGCTCCTTGGCAAGCGTGTTGTGGGCGAGCGACTGAAGCGCCTTGTCCTGGGCAAGGATCCTCTTGATCTGATCCGGAAGGGCGTGGAGGCCGTCAATGATGGCGTTTCTTCGCTCGGTCATCGAGATGCGGTCCTCGCAAAGCTGGACAGCCATCATGATGAGGGCAATGTACTGCGAGGTGTACGCCTTGGTGGAGGCGACACCGATCTCAGGACCGGCGTTAATGTGGATACCGCAGTGGGTCTCGCGCGACATGGTGGAGCCGACCGTGTTGACAACACCGAGGCAGAGGGCGCCGCGCTCCAAGCAGTAGCGGAGGGCAAGGATGGTGTCAGCTGTCTCTCCCGACTGTGATACAAAGACGCAGACGTCGTCACGGAAGATGGGCGTCTTGCGGTCCAAGAAGTCAGAGGCGAGCTCGACAGAGACGGGAATCTCGGTCAATTCCTCGAAGATGGCACGGGTGGCCAAGCACGAGTGGTAAGAGGTACCACAGGCAGTCATGACGATTCTGCGGCATCGGCGAATGGTGTTGAGGAATGCGGTGAGACCGCCGAGCGTGACTCGTCGCTTGTCAAAGTCGACACGACCTCGCATCGTGTTGACGACCGA
This sequence comes from Pseudozyma hubeiensis SY62, assembly GCF_000403515.1. NCBI lineage: Eukaryota > Fungi > Basidiomycota > Ustilaginomycetes > Ustilaginales > Ustilaginaceae > Pseudozyma > Pseudozyma hubeiensis. The sequence continues at coordinate 79,429 of NW_012133810.1, read as the reverse complement.
GTCGGGCTGCTCGTAAATTTCCTTCTGCATGAAGTGGTCGAAGGAGCCCTTCATGATCTCGGCGAGTTCCATCTCGAGGGTCTCGATGGAGCGCATGGAGCTGAGGCCGTCGTTCCTTCGCAGGCGGTGGATGTGGAGCTCTCCCTCGGAGATGTGGGCCACATCGTCGTCCTCGAGGTAAAGCACGCGCTTGGTGTGCTCGACCACGGCGGAAGCGTCAGAAGCGATAAAGTATTCGATGGGCTGGGGAAGGCCGTCCTCGGACAGGAACGCGCGAGACTGGGAGCGGAGGAGCTTGTTGTTGGCGTTGGGCACCGAGAGCGAGCCTGGGCCTGACGGGTCGCCTCCAGGAGGGGCGAGGAGGCCGGCATCGCCGAAACTAGTCTCGTCGACAGCACCACCGAGCTCGACATCGACAAAGTCGACCTTGAGCTTCTTTTCGGTCTTGACACCGATCAGAAGCGGCGAGCCACGTCGGGCAACAACAACCTCGCCGGGGTAGTGGACCGACTTGAAGACGAACGAGAAGGCACCCTCGAGCTCCTTGACGACACTCTTGATAAGGGAGGTGAAATCGGGCTTGCGACCCTGCGCCGAGTCGTAGAGGTACTTGCAGAGGATGGCGACCGACTCGGTGTCAGTGTCGCTCTCGAACTTGAAGCCTCGCTTCTCGAGAACCATCCTCAATTCTCTAAAGTTGGTGATGATACCGTTGTGGACGACGGTAAACTCGTTGGTGGGGTCGGATCGGTGAGGGTGGCAGTTCAAGGGGCTTGGCTGACCGTGAGTTGCCCATCGAGTGTGAGCCATACCCATCTGAGAGATGGAAACCTTGTGGAGGTCGATGGGCGACTCATCGATGTGCTTGCGCAGAGCAGCGACCTTGCCGACCTGCTTGAAGATCAAGGTGTCCTTCTCAGTGTCACCGTCGATTGCGATACCAGCAGAGTCGTAACCTCTGTATTCGAGACGAGCGAGACCATTGACCAGGACATCAATGACCTGCTTGCGGTCCTTCTCCACCAAGTGGTTGATGTACGCGAAAATGCCGCACTGAAGAGAAATTCAAAGGTATTGACGCCGCATACAGAAGATGAAGCAAGAATGGGAAGGTCAATGCGTTGGTCTGTGTTTCGTAGATTCCGTCTCGGCACCGAGACTGGTGTTGCTACTTACCATGATGTCAGCAAAGGTATATGAGCAAGCCGGTGGTCAACAGCGGTTTGTATGTGTAAAGGAAAAAGGAGAGAAGTGAAGCCGAGCGAGTCGCGTCTCTAGGTTGCGACAGCGATGGAACTGCGAACAGGGTACGGAAAGAAAAAGGCAGTGGACGATGGTGGAAGGAGGAGAAGGGATCGACGACGACGACGACGACGGCGACGACGAGCTTGATCGAGACGCCTGCGAGAGTTTAAAGGAGATCCGATGCTGTGACTACACACGCCGACCGTCACTTGCACGCCTGACCAAAGCTCTGAGCAGACAGCGAGATCGACGCACCGAAATTTAGAGAGAGAGCAGTTCCGTGTTGGTTTGGCTCCTTGGCGACCAGAGCAGACATTGGGCTGTGCTGCTGCTGCCGCTGCTCTGTGTTGATCTTTCTGCTGCGCGAATTGTGACAGCCAACGGGGCTTGAGGAGCGCATGTGCGCATTGGCAGTCCGCCAGCACCCAAACAGGGGCTTGAGCCAGCAGACCGACCGACAAAGCGAATTCGCGCAACCGCAGGAACCTCCTTCGCCGTTGAACGAACCAACGCAACACGTCACATTTTCCCTCAAAAAACACCAAATTATTTGAAAAATAATTCTTCCGCACAAGGCAATTTCGAGACAGGAAAAAGGGGTTCAAAAGGCGCAGCACATCGCCACTCTATTGAGGTGTAACTTCGTTTAAGATGGGAAAGTGTTGGTCGATCCACTGCTGTCAAAATTTCAAGCCTAGAACTGCACCGACAACGAAGCGCGTCTCGGTCGAGTCCGCATACGGTCCCTTTTTGGCTGCGAGATCAACACCTGCAGCCGTAGCGGCGGGAGAGCAGCAAACCAGATGTGCGATTCCATCATCGTATCGATTATTCGCCGCTCCTCTACGGATGCGATAGAACATCGAAATCTGTCCGGCATAGACCCAAGACCTCGTGTCTCCGACGTCGAGAAGAGACGTGGCTTGTTGCTCTCTGGCTCATCCTGCCTTCAGCCCCGGAAGGACAGCGACCAAGCCGATCAGTTACGACACCAGACGCCTGCGGAAAGTCCAGGGATCCTTTCGTGCCAAGAGCCATGTAGAAGCTTATTGTGAAAAATGCCTCGAGGCTGCAACTCGCCGATCAGCCCCTTGTCCTTGGAATTCCGACTTCCAGGCTGTGTCCCGTTCCCTCCAGCATCAAGCTGTGTCACACATCCTCGACGGCATCACGTTGCTTTCTGCATTGGACATGCGTGCTGGTCCTGAACACGAACAGGTCCGCTCCAAGGCTCTGTCAAAACCTGTCGTTCATCGCCGCATGTGCCGATGCAGATCAAAGACGCTTTCGCGTGACTAGGTGAGACAAGTAGCAGCTGAGGCGAAACTGTACGCGGCGTTGAGGTCCTACTATAGTACGAAAAGCCCTGCCTTTCTCAAATAGGGGCAGAAGACACGGCAGATCTGTCCAAAGGCGGCATTGCCGCGGCTTATTGGTCGCTGTGGGCTCCTTCACGATCTGCAGCGTGCGTGCGTCCACCGGTCAGACCCTGCTGGTATCTTACCTCTCCGATCCAATTCCCGATGATGAAATGCGTGTTTCTTCCGATCGGGCAGATCAACAGTCGCGACCACATTCAGTGTGGAGGCTGCAGGGTCTCAGGCGAGCGTGTCGCGAGCGTGTGAGAATTTCCCAAGTCCTTCGCAAAGCGAGGCAGAGGAGTGGAAAGTGTTGGTCTGCTTCGTGAGCTGCACGACTGAGCGTGGATATACAGAAATTCTGGAAGTGATACGACACGGAGATGCCGACTGCGTTTTCAGTAGGTGGCAACCACATACTTCCGACACCGACATTCGGAACGATCCATCGTCGGCGACTTCCGATGGATTCTGGTCGGTTTCCCAGAGAGCTGTGAGGCTCGCTGACGTGGCAAGGATTCTCTGCTGGAAGGCCCCGCCACTTAACAAGGGACCCACCTGGAGGCAATCGTCTGGCAGATTTGATCTCTCGACAGCTCAAGGCCGCGGCCGGTCTCGTGTCTCGAATCGATCAAAGACACCCACTTGATCGCGAGTATGTCCGATTCCCACGCTTCCGCGTCTTCCTTGGCGGCCCATGCGCTTGGAGCGGGCCGCGCCGACTCGCAGATTGACGACGATATTGCCGCCACGCAGCGATCTATACTCGAGGAGCTGCATACAATTAGCGAGGAAGCGCTCTCGGGCAACTCGGATCACTTCCATCACCTCCTCGACAACCTTGGCGAGCTTCATTCACAAAGCTCAGTGATCAAGATGCAACATGAACAAGCACATTCGACCTCCAACCTTGCCGAAATATCCCAGATCTTGAAGGGTCAAGTCATGTCTCAAGACGGTGAAGGGCTGACGACGGTAGCATCCCCTTCTGGATCAAACGTAGCAACACTGCTCTCGACCAAACCGGTAGTCGATGAAGTCATCGCTTCACAGCAGGCAATCACAGAAGTACCGATAGCGACGTCGGTCAGATCGAAGATCGCATCGGTGGCGGCGAACCAGACGACGTGGAAGCAGGGTGACGATGATGCAGAGACCAATTCGAACGTCGAGGCTGCTGCGATCGCTTCAGAGTTGCTGTCTCTACAGTCAAATTTGCCAGTGGTGACACCGCACTCTGAGAGCCTTTCCGCTTCCCGACACCCTCTTGCCACTTCTTCAGAGCTGGTCGAGATGGTCCCTAATCAAGCGGACGGTTCCTTCGAGTTGGACCACGCCGATCTCTTCGATGGTATCGAAGCAGATGCATTTGATGACATCGAACTCAGTCCACCCGTCCGCAGACACATTCCACTGCCCTCTCTGGACCGAAGTGTCAGCGTTATGCAATCTCAGCCACCGGCGTCACCCACCAGATTGCGCGACCACAATCACCCCGACTCATTGGAAGGGACAACGTCCGACCCGTATGCAGAGGACGCCGCAGAGTACGCACCGACACCCCAATTGCCGCCAGGCAGTCAAATGACATCATTCTTGGATCCCTGCTTCGCCGGTTTCAAGACAGGTCACAACAAGCAAGTCAAGCTCAGCGACAAAGCACTGCAAAGAGCGCGCAGACTCATGCTTGAGCTCGACGAGTCCACTGATCTGCTTCCGCCTCCTCAAGCATCCCAATCCTCATCGCAGAGACTCGCAGCTGGAGCGGGAATGCTTTCACAGGTGTCGCAGCACCACGTCAACGGCGGAGACACACAGGCTCGCGTTCCCATGCAGGAAATTGTGCCAAGCCAGAGCAATGATTCTGCAAATGGAGGTGGAAGGCAACCTTCGTGTGCTGTCAACAAGGTCTCGGAGCCTCAAGCAGTGACACTGGTGCCCGCAGCGCCAGCGACGCAACTTGCCCCAGCACGCAAGATCGAGCCTCATCCGTTTGCCACCCCTAATCCATCTGGGAACGGTCTGCTGCCAAGCAGCCACACCTTGGCAAGTCCGATGCGGACACCAGCTGCTGCATCCGGCTCACGCTTTACAACGCCGCAGCCGAGTAAGCGTATTTCGCTGGGCATGATGCCTAGAGGTGAGCTCGGAGGAAGCAGCACAGGCAAAAAGAGGTCGCTACCAAGGTTCGTAACACCTTTCAAGGGTGGCAAACGGCCCCGTGCAGAGGATTCGCCCGACCCTGCCTCACCCCTGCGTATACCAAACGTTGCGATCACTTCTAATATCGCAGCTTCCCCACTCCAGACCCGAGTGTATCCATCCTCGAGCAAGGCGCATACAAAAGTCTCACAGGGCCCTGCGGTATTTCGAATGAAGTCGGACGTTGCACGAAACAAGCTGGCAGCCATTGGAAGGCCAGAACACTACTCGAGCTTGCAGATGGTTGCCAGAGGCGTGCCGGACGAAGTATTGATCATCCTCAACGACGCTTCGCAAGCCGCCCGTTACGCATTTGAACTTCCAGATAGAGGCTTGCTGATGCAGCAGCAGGCGCTCGAAGAGCTGCACGCGAAAGGCTGTTCAAATGCAGACATGGCCTGGGTCCAGAATCACTGGACGCTCATCCTGTGGAAGCTGGCAGCGATGGTACGGCTCGAGCCGAGCAGCGCGTCGGAGCGGTGGAGCTGGAACGAGCTGATCCGTCAGCTTCTGTACCGCTACGAACGGGAGGTGCACATGGCGCAGCGCTCCTGTCTGAAACGGATACAGGAGCGCGATTCTTCGGCGGCAAGACCGATGGTGCTCGTGGTCTCAAAAATTCTTGAGGAAGACACCGAGGTCCAGGCCCCCTCTGGAGAGGTCTCGATGCGGAAGAGCACCATCTTGGAGCTCTCGGATGGATGGTATCGCATTCAAGCCCAGATCGATCCGGTCCTGACAAACGCATGTAACCGCGGTCGCCTTCGCATAGGCCACAAGCTCGCCATCACAGGTGCCACCCTCGATGCACAAGGCGAGGGCAAAGAAGTGCTAAGCGCCTATCACATGTCGAGCCTGGTGCTCGCCGCAAATTCGGTCTCGTTGGCACGGTGGGATGCAAAGCTAGGCTTTGCACCCTCGCCGTTCTGCGCAAGCCTGCGAAGCTTGACGTCAGAAGGAGGGTTGATCTCGCTCATGGACGTGGTCATCACCCGAGTCTACCCACTCGCCTATGTCGACGTCGACAAGTCGAACCAAAATGCCGAGCGTGGGGAGCAGGAAGAAGCCGAAGAACGCGAAGCTTGGCTCAAGAGACGTGAAAGTGCCATGCAAGAGCTCGAGCTGAAGTGGGAGGCGGAGAACCGACGGCTGTACGATCTCGTCGAAGCACTGAGCGATCTTGCAGGCGAATCGTTCTTGCCTTCCATCCCGGACGATCCGACCGGTCGGCTCGAGTCGTTGGCCAACCAGGTATTCGACCAACTCAGGGCCGAACGGAACCCTGCCTCAGCAGTCAGAGAAAAAGTGGTGGTCGCGGGGCACATCAGTCTCGTTCCGTGGTTGCACAGCTTTGCCAAGAACGCAGTACTGGCAGAAGACGGGATGGGCGGGGGATCTCGATTAGGGGCGGAGCTAGACAGGATCTGCCCGCCACGCAAGGTGCGCGACTTTCGTATCGTCAAGTTCAGAGACGCTCGTCTTCCACCACCTCCGCCGCCTGCTTCCTTCTCTGCTGCAGCACAGCAAGCGAGTGTCAACGGTTCGGCGACCAAGAAAAAGAACCCGTATGCAAGGACGGTGCAGCTCACGGTGAGGGACGCAGCTCGCTTGGGCGACGAATTGCGCGAAGGCAGACGGTTTTTGGTGACCAACTTAGTGCCGATGTCGAAGTCTGCTTGGAGGAAACCAGATGACGAGGCCGAGGTTTACCTCACCACGAGAAGAGATACCAAGTGGCGTCCCGTTGGCTAGCAATCTGTCACCGCACATTCACGCGTGAGCTTCTCGCAGAAATGGTCAAGTTGGCAACATTTTGCACACATCGCCCGTTCAGTCGGTCATGGTGAATGTGAGGTTGCGCCGCATCGTATTTCAACATCACGGGATGGATCGGCATGCAATTTGAAGTGTAGGCAAGAAAGCTAGACAAGGTCGGCAAGGGGTACCGTGACGTCGTCAAAGTAATCATGATCGACTTTGCTCTTCCCACCATCACCGTTCTGCGCAGCATTTGCTCCAGCCGAATGTGGTTGTACATGGGCCTTTCCCTGAGTCGGATGCGTCTGAAGGTGTGACACCTGTTGTTCCTGCTCTGGTCTCCCTTGACCACCTCTCGCACCGATGACAGCATACGGAAGAGCTGGTTCATCCTTTGTCGGACAAGCAATCAACTCCTTCTGCATATACTCTCTCGGACCCAAAATCTGCTCGACGTTGTCAGCAAATCTAGCCAGCAAATGACCTGCCTCGTTGCTCTTTCGGTTGAAGTAGCGCATCGAGACGCAACCTGGCTTGGAGGCAAAGTCGAGATCAATGCAGCATCCGCCGTAGCAGACGTGGAACGGGTGGGACATGTATGATGCTCGTTCGAAGAGGAAAGCTCCCTCTGCAAAAGCGATATCGAGGCAGTGGAGAGAAATGATTGTCAGTACAAGTCGATGTGGAAAGGCTGACACTGAGAGGGTGTTTTGCTTACGGTCATCCGTGGCGTTGACAGGCGAAGCTCGAACAGCTCCAGGACGAATCTGATCGACGTAGATGCAGTAGCTGGTGGGCTCTTCGCAGAGTTGTGCGAGCACCACAGGTGAATAGACGGTTGGAAACGGTACGGGTGGAGTCGACGGCGGCGCGTGCTGCTGGGTTGCTGGCTCAGAGGGGTAGCATGAAGCGCATAGGGACAAGGATAGGCAGATGGCTAGCAAGGTGGTGAACGACATCATGGCTCGGTCATGCAGACGTAGAAGCAGCTGCGCGAGCGATAGATAGGTACAAAGGATGCGAAGAGGACGTTCAAACGAGCTCGAACGCTTGCAGCTGCTCATTTGACATCATGTTCGAACAACTCCGGAGAAAGCAGAGTTGAATTCATTGAGTCATTTGGCGTGGTTGTCGTCATTCCACACTCGATTCAGTTGCGTCGGGTTTGTCTACAAACGAGTCAAAGCCAGAATGCACACCAGCATGGTGTTGCCGCAGAATGGTATGCGAAAAAGCTCTCGAGGCTCGTCAATTGGTGATGGCCCCACGGCAGTTCATCAACGACACCACTTTGCCTGACGACGTCAGACCGATCCTTGAATGACCCACGTCGGATCGATAACGTGAGAGGCCCTGTTATCACATTCCGAGAGCGGACGGGTGCGACTGACGTTGCTAAGGGCATCTGCCGGATCGCGATTGCAGCACGACCTTGTCTTTATGTCGTTAGTGCTGACCCACTTTCGCCTTTGTACAGTAAGTTACAGCCGACCTGACCCCCTTAAAAATGGTGGCCATGTGGGGGTCGTTGAGTTCAATACAAACCTTCGCCGGCGTGAACGGTGGCGAACAAGCAGGGCATATCAACGAGCATGCACGATGATGGATGATGAGCGACACGTGACGATCCGCGCGTGCCTCCGTTGTCACACACAGTCTCAGAAAAGGTCCCGTCGTCTGTCAGCATGACCTGACCGAGAGGCTGCGAAGTTCGGGTGTGTCAAGCCGCAAGACAAAGGCCCCGTCTCATCAAGACCCGCACGCACTGCACAGTAAAATCCCAACGGTGGGACTGTGCACTCGCAACAACAACGATCGACGTGCTTTGTTCGCTTCAACGTTGAGTCGGTTGGCACGGACCTTCCGGCAACATGCCCCTCAGAATCTTTCGCAGCCTATAAGATGCTGGGATGTCACCTCAACGAACTTGAAGAACTTGCTCAGACATCTCGCAACACTATCATTCTCTCACTTACTCACTCAAAATGAAGACCATCACTTTCTCCCTCGCTGCGCTCGCCATCGTCGCCACCACAAGCGTCACTTCCGCTACTGCTACGCATCCCAAGGAAACCAAGCCTGTTCCCTGGGCTCAGGAAGTCAACCAGGACGCCACCAAGTGGGCCCTCTACTCGGCTCGCAAGGGCACCGATCTGAACACGGTCAAGCCCAAGTATTCCGAGTGCACCGTCACCAACCCTTCCGAAAAGGAGTACGTCGTTGCGCACACGTTCGTGAACAACTCGGAGTTCGAGTTCCAGAACCTCGAGGACGACGTGCTCGGAGCCAACTGCATCGACTGCTCGCCCCAGATGCTGGGAAACTACTATCTGACCAAGATCAGCGGTTACCTCACTTGCAAGATGTACGAGGACAAGCCCATCAACTGAGGTCGATTGTCGTCTCTGCTCGAGCTCTCGATCGACTTTGCTTCGGTCCGTTTACTGTTGATGCCATGACTTGATTGTGTTCTCGATCTGCGTGATCGCTGCTGCTACTGAGCCTCGCTTTTCGAGCTCGTCGCACGCATCTCATCATTGGTCCCAATTGCGATCTAGATTTAAGTGTTCACGATCTTCACTTTCATCGAGTGGAACTGAGTTCTCGGCTGAAACGTCTGAGAAACGAGCGCGCATGAGTGACGAGTACAATGCTCCCGAAAAAAGAAATACAACCTTGTCGAAGATGGTGTGACGCACTTGCGGACGACTATCGGACACAAGTTGTCACTATGCGTCTGCATCCAACATGTCCGAATCGCCCGCCAAATGATGGGCGCATGCAACAGACTGTAGCTCGCCCACTGGCGCGTCACGAATGCACCACGGACCTCCGATTCCGATCGGAAATTGAAGGCGCATGCCTTGTGGGTGGTGGCGGTGGTGTTTCGTTCGACCCACACGAGCGGGAGGTGCGGTCCGTGTTGCCGCAGAGTGATTTCGTGTGGCTTGCTAGGCGGTGGGATTTTTTGTTGCTCCTAGAAAGCAAACAGGTTAAGTCTGAGATCGACACTCGATCTCTTCCATCCTCGACGTGTATAAGAACCTCTCAGTCTGACTCGCCAATACAGTAATCGCCATTCACCTCTTCTACACTCTTTCCTCACACAAGCATACCCTCATCCAAGACCCCCTTGTTGCCGTCAAAATCATGAAGTTCACCACCGTGTTTCTCGCTCTCGGCGCCTTCCTCGCCAGCATCACGCTCACCGAGGCAGCCGCCATCGACCACGCGGGCCCCTGGTCGCAGATCCACCACAAGGACAGCATCGAGCACTTTCAGATCTACGCCGCGGCCAAGGAATCCGACCTTCGCACTGCCAAGCCGGTGATGAGCAAGTGCAGCGTCAAATTCCCTAAGAACAAGGCTTACACATACCACCAGTTTGCAGAGGGTGGACTGCTCGAGTTCCAGAGGCTGGGTGCTCACACCATGGGCATCAACTGCCCCGAGTGCACTCCCCAGCAGGTGGGTAACCTTTACCTGACCAAGTGGAGCAACTACTTTGAGTGCAAGGTCCAGGACCACAGGGCTTGAGGCGGCCGTTGCCGTCAGGGTTCAAAGTCGTGTAGCCACGACAGGCTTCACTCGATGCCCCTATGTGCGCTTCGTTTGGCTCTCGACCTCTTTCATTCCATATTTTCCTGCTAGATGCCATGTAGACTCATACGATATCGAAAAAGGCTTTTCTCTTTCTCTTACTAAGGGCAAGCGCTACGTGACATGAGACCTTTTGGAGCTGTGCGTGAATCGAGCAGAAGTCCAACATCTCTCGCCAATCTGCACGCCGACCCGCATGTGATGCACGAGCATGCATGACACCTCTGCAATTCTGCCTGGCGCGTCTCGACTGAGCAACCGACGCGTCCTCGAAATTGTGCGCCTTGCTTGGCTGTCAACCTGCGGCTGCCTCTCTCCACGTTTTTGCTGCGAGGGTGTTGTTGGTCTCGGCTGGACCCTGGATTTGGGCTTTTTTTGTGAGCCCAACGTGAGGGGAAAAGTGCAGCGTGTTGACGAGTCGCTGCCGCCGCTCGGAATGCTCCTCGGATTCACAAAGGGATGACTGCTCCGACTGTGACTTTGGTAGGAAAGCAAGGTTTAGCTCTCGGAATGAGGTCCGATTCTGCGCAGCAGCGCCAGATGAGGTATGCGGCAACCCCGTCGCTCACACCCATTCACCTGACCCTAAGTCGCGGTGTCCGCCAATCGGTCTTGTCAACCACCATCTCCAGTGCCCAATATTCACACGATGACAACCTCCCCTCAATTCGATAGCCAGAGAGCCGTAGTGGCGCTGCTCAACCAAGCATCCACCGTCCATCGCCTCTCCATCCTCGACCATCTGGTAGACACTAAATCGTCGCCTTTTCAACTCGTAGCCGAACGCTCGCTCTGCCTATCCCTCCCGGAGGACGACGACCTACTACGATCGCTGCTCGCACACGAGATCTCGACGCAGGGAGAAGCAGAAACGCTCGTTCGGTGGGCACTCAAGTTCACGGCTGCCACGAGCTTCTTCATCGTCCTCGAGATGAAGCACGCAACTCAGGATTCGGCCGTCGAAGTCTTGCTGCGTGACTTTGCACCAAATCTGTGGGAAACATACGGTCAGGACGAGATCTACGTGTCGCCGGACTGTGCTACTGCTGAAATGCAGATCGAGCTTCTCTTCCCGCACGGGCTCGACAGCGATACCACGGCTGTGACCGACTCGACTCACACCCTTTCCCTTGCCTCTCCCGTCGAGCACGCGCCACCGATGGTCCCCAACGCATCCTCGTCCAGCGCCGCCGAAAGCGCATTTAGCTACACCTCTGCCGCATCCACCTCCACGGCCGCTACGTCCGTTCGACCTCAAAGCCGGGCCTCTTCTGCTCACCCTACCTTCAAAGCCAGACCCATCCCCACAACCGTCAAGAGTGCGCCGTCGATCCAGCCCCGATTGAGCAAAGCAGCAGCACTGCGCATGGGTGTCCAGCTACCGGACTCCCCTGCTCGCGTTGCTTCTCGAAACGTCAGTCCGACCAAAGATTCTGCTAGTGTGGGCATTTCTGGCGTGGTCAAGCGGCCAGTGGCACCACCTGTCTCGCTCAAGGCGCCGAGCATCGCTCCTCGTCTCAACAAGGCTGCCATGGCTCGGCAAGGTGGACCATCAGCCGCTGCTCCCGAACTCGCAGGTAGACCAGCTTCAGCAGCAGCGGGTGCCACTAGACACGCCTTCCCAACAACTCTTTCGACGAGTGCAGATGCCGCACCTCGCAAACAGGTGGATTTCTCCAACACTCCGGGTCACAAACGTCACTCACTCATCGGTAAGACTACAATCGCGTCCATCGCCCCCCCCACCATCGCTCCGCGTCAGAACAGGGCCAGCATGAGTCGGATCCAGCCGCAAACTCTAGCCACCGCTTCTTCTCGACCGACCTCTAGGGATGCTGCTTCTGCTCCTCCATCGTCGTTCAAAGGCGCATCCCTTGCACGTCGATCATCCGTCTCCACCCCGCAAAGTGCAGCGCATCGCGATCGCGCACCTGTCGACTTTACCGCCACACCAGGTCACAAACGCACCAGCCTGAGCCTATCCATCCCGTCCCTCGCAGCGCCGTCGCTAGCACCTCGGCAGAACCGAGCCTCGCTGGCGCGCACCCAGCAGCCTTCCGGAACTGCTTCGCCGCGGCTGACGGAAAAGTCTCCGGCTGTGAAGGCGACGGATTTCACCGCTGTCGCGGGGCACAAGCGGTCGTCGTTGAGCTTTTCGTTGTCGAGTCTGAGGGCGCCGTCGATCGAGCCGAGGTTGAATAGAGCTGCGGGTGTTAGGATGGGTATGGGCAAGGGTGCTGCTGGTCAGTGAAGTATTCTGCTTGGGGTTGCGATGAGGGATTGAACGGATTCATGCTGGCGGAACAGCACGCTTCTTTGTAACAATGTCCCGTGATGTGTCAATTAAACGCAACAGTAACCCGAAACAAGTGAGCAATCATTTTTTCCCCGCACCCGGAATCTATGACTTGTGTGTTGGGGTCAATGTGATCTCGACGAGTGTCGCGAATCAAGTACGCAAACGAATCTATCGACTGGGGTGTGGTCGATCTTGACAGTGAAAACAAACCGATGTTCTGTAGTGAGGTATCTCAGAGAAGTCCCTTGCCAGGTGCTATCGAGCTGTCTATGCAAGTATGTTTCTCAGAAACGGTGAGCCGGGATCTGGTCTAGGCTGCAATAGCAAAGCTACCTCCTGCTCCCGCCACGCTTGTGTACTGTTAGTGCGAACCAGCGCTTCGCCCACCCAAGAGCATAATCTCTTATTCCCCCCTTCGCTTCCATTCGCACTCGATACTACAACCGCAGCTCACGTCCTCGCACCACCTAGACGTCCACCAATCCCTTCCTCCTCGCCGCCCTCCAACACTCCGCTCAACCTGTCACTCGTCTACCCGCATCCATCTCACCTCACACGCAACTCATCACTCTCATCCCCACACACACACACACACACACACACTCGCAAGCCACTCAACCTTCTCGAGAAACATTGTCCATAAAACATCAAAAAACAGAAAAAACTGAGAGAGAGAGAGAGAGAGAGAGGGGGGCATTACGACTCGGAAAGAACATTTTCAATCTCGCCATTGATAAACGTCTTCTTGGAGTCGATCGAGGTAGCGTACTTGGCTTCCAGCTTGGCACGCAGCTGCTTCTTGGTGATCGTCGTCAGGTCGGATTCGGCGATCAACGTTCGAATGTCGAGCTTGATCTGGCTGTCCGACGGAAGCATGCCGCTGGGTTGAGGGTTGTCCGGGCTGATCGACGTGCGAGCGCCCTGCTGCTGCTGTTCAGCAACAGCAACAGCACCGCCATAGCCTCCTGCACCGAAACCGAGCTGCGAACCACCGTAGATCGACTGGGTAGCTGCCACCGGTTGAGGATAGCCGTACATGCTTGCCGTCGTGTTGAACGGCTGAGGCATGAATCCGCTGCCACCAGTCGGCATGACGTAGCTCGAGCTGGCAGGCAGACCGTACATGGACATGGCTTGTCCACCGTACCCACCGCCAAGGCTGTACGTCGATTGGCGAGCAGCGTCCTGAGGGAAGTAGCCGCCAGCGCCGATCTGCGATCCACCACCCATCTGCGAGCCAGGCCCAGCAGGATAGACACCAAACTGCGAGGGGGTGCCACCGTACGAAGGCGAAGGGCTGTGTCCGAAGCTTGCATTGTGGGGCAGCACAGGCTGTCCGTACAAGCTCGGCGCATATTGCGATCCGGCACGCGATCCGAGCGACTTGTTCTCCGCGCGCGCCGCTTCGATGATCGATCCGATCGATCGCGCCGAGTTGCGCTCCCAGAGCTCATTCTCGTAGTCGGTCCACGTCTGCAGCGGGATCTCGCTCGGGTCAAAGGTACCTTCTTCGTGCACCACCACCTTCTGACCCTTTTCGCCCATGACAACACGCGTGGTTCCCCACGAGAAGTCGTCCATGTGCCAGAAAGAGTAGAGCGGCAGGAAGAGCGACCAGATCGGAATGCCGATGATGTAGACGATCATCCAGCCGATCATCTCGAACTTGCGGTTGAGCAAGAAGATGACAGCCTGACAACCGTAGATCGCGGCCAGCATGATGATGGCCGTCAATGGAACCGTGCCGTTTGCCGTAGCCACCAGTACGATCAAGTAGACAATGTAGGCCACCGTGACAGGTGCGATGATGGTCGACAGCAGATCGATAAACACAATGAAGCGCATCGAGAAGAGACAGAAACCGCAAAGACCAGGCGTAAAGATGAGCTCGACCAGATTGTGGACGGTCGAGTTGATCCATCGTCGTCGTTGCGAGAGCAGCACCTTCCAGTCGTCGGGAGCAACGGTCCAGGCCTTGCAGTCGCGGACAAAGATGGTCTTGTACTTGCCAAAGTGCTTGAGCACCAGGGTCGTCAGGTATCGATCCTCACCGAGATGAAGCAGGTTCTTGGTGTGCAGCGTGTCGACGCGGTTCTCGGCGTAGTCTTCCACGATCTGCGAAGCGATGAACAAGGGCCGGTGCGTGTCCGGGGTGCGGATACGGAACATGGAGAAACAACCGGGCAAACAGGTGACGGAGCCGAACAGACTCTCGAACGCCTTGGCGAGGTAGTGCGAAATATAGTACTCGTAGACCTGAAGCATGGTGATGATGCTCGCCTTGGCGTTGGAGAGCGCCGTCTCACCGCAGAGACCGATCACCTTCTTGTCGCGGATGAACGCCGAGATGAAGCGGTTGAGCGACAAAGCTTCAACTTCGGTATCGGCATCGACTTGCAGGATGTACTCGTAGAAACTTGGGTTGACACCAATGACGTTCTTGATCTGGTGGTAGATCTCGAGCTCCATCGGGTTCATGGGCAGACCAAAGTGCACCTTGTTGAGGAAACGCATGAGGACCAGCTGCGAATCACGCTTACCACGGTTACCGGGACGCGAACGTTCCGAGGGCTTACCGCACTTGACAACGACGATGTAAGGAACGACGTGACCGTGATGCTCGTAGAGACCGCTGTAGATCTTTGCCATGTTGTGCTGCTTGCTGCCTTCACCAAGCGAGAGGAAGCTGAGCGCCTCGGGCTCCAAATTGGGATCGGCACCGAGAATGTCAAGCACAATGCGTGGCGTGGGACGATCGTTACCGGAACCGACGATCATACCATCGCAAATGACGAAGAGCAATTTGCGCTTGTCATCGTACTTGAGCGCAGCGAGCGAGTTGAGTGTCTTGCGCATCGACTCTTCGCCTTCCGTGTAACAGGGCACCTGGCAAATGACGAACTTGTCGTGGTCCTCTGGCTTTCGGGCGCGTCCAAACTGGAGAGCAGCAAGGAACTTGAAACCGAGGATGCAAACCATGAAGAGCGACAGGGCCAAGAGGATGTACTGCGAGAAGCGGCACTGCGGCGAGTTGCGGTGGTCGACCTTACCGATGAAGAACAGGTTTCGCAGACAAACTCGTTGACGGTCCAGCACGTCGGGGTCGAGAGGCAGGTTGTCGAACTGCTTGGTGATGTCCTTGCCGGGATTCTGGGCGATCAGGCTGATGATGGCGTCGCTCATGAATTTACGGTTGGTGTTGGCTGGAGCCTGAAAGCCGTCGGGGGCCCTGAGCACGCCCTGGTTGCCTTGCTTGATGTAATCGGTCACCTCATACACGTCGCCACGGTAGATGGCAACCGCACGTCCCTCAGTGAGGATGTCGCGGATGCCGTCGCCAGTGTAGCCCATGAATCCGACACGGTAATTGGAGCGGAGCAGCCACATGGTCTCGTAGTACCAATCGGGTCGAGGGTCGTCGACGTGGTAGGATCGGAAGTCGTGGTACTGAGCGTTCTTGTCGGTCGAGTTCTCATTGGACATTTGGACCCACGGACTGACGTTGCCATCGACACCGTTGCAGAGCGCGTTGACCTGTACGGGGAAGATCGGGGTTGCATCCTCTCCGGAATAAGCAAGGATCGAATTGGCAGGGACGACAGGGACGGCAGTCTTGTGACTCCTGACGAGGCTGCTGAGGTCGAACACTTCACCGCGGATCGAAGTGAACGACGAGTCTCCCTTGTGAGTGGCGAATTCGGTAGGACTGTAGACGTGCTGCTTGGGGCAGATAAGGTTGCCAAGGACGACAATGACGAACACGGCGCAGCCGCAGATGAACCAGATGATGAAGTTGATGGCGAGCTTTTCGCGCCACGCCATGCGAATGTCGGGTCGCTTCAAAGATCGGAAGCGGCGGAGGACGAAGCTCGGGATGAAGAAGGTGAGCGCCCAAGTGAATGCGACCCACTTTCGACGAGTCGAAGTGACGCCGACCTCTTCAGCAACTTCGCCCGGTGGCTCCTCGGTGAAGGCAGCGGTGCCGGCCTTTTCGTTGAGGCCATTCTTGCCCATGTCGGCAAACATGTTGCGAGAAGGAGCGTACGCCTCGGATCCGATGAACGAAGGGGCGCCGCTGAGTCGACCGCCGAAGCTGGCTCTAGGCAAAGTTCCAGATACACCCGAGTACTGGCTCTTGACCTCTTCGAGTTCGTCGTCGTGGCCGGCGGCGCCATGGCCGACGAGCGGCAGAGCAACCGACGAGCGCTCCTTGAACGGGTCGCCGTAGGCGCCCACAAAGTCATTGCTGCGGCTGCGGGTATAGTCATCGGCCAGCACGGCGACCGGGGAGAAGGGATCGGATTCGCCGCGCGCGGCTGCGTCGGCATCGAGCTGCGCTCGCTTCTCGTTGTTCTTGACTTCGTCTGCATCAGCAGCGCGGAGCTCGTCTTCCAGCTCGCGGAAAGCGGTGTGCGAGAGGAAGACCTTGACACGACCGGAAGCGGCCTCTTCGTCGGACCAAGACATGACCTCGCGCGCTGCCGAGAACTTCTGCTTGGCCAATCCCGAGACGGCGTCGCGCATCTGGACGGCCTGAAGCGAGGGAACGTCGGCGTATCGCTGGCAGAACTCCTCGTAGGTCATGCTGACGCTGTACTCGTGAAGCAGCTTGCGCGACATCTCGGACAAGCCGAGCGTGGTGATCTGCTGTTTGACGACGCGAGCCTCGAACTGGTTGGGAAGCTGGTTGTCGTTGGGACGAATGCAGAGCGTGAACCAGGTCTTTGTCTCCTCGAGCGTCTCCAAAAGGAGGTCGAGTGCTCCACGGAAGTCGCCAGCGACGCATCGGACGGCGTTCTTCTTGGCGTTGGTGGAAGCGTCGGCAGCATCGTCCTCCGAGTCGTCGTCGTCACCCTTCTTGACCGTGTTGCTGCGCTTGACCGTGTTGCCACGATTAGGTCGACGTGTTGAGGGCGCACGCATGGGCCTGACCGACTGCTGAGCTGCGACGATGGTCTGGTCATTCTTGGGATGCGACTGAGTTTTGAGCACTTTGGTGTTGAAGATGCCGCGGATGAAGGGGATGGTGGAGCCGGAAGACTGAGTGGGGTCGTTGGCGAGCTTGCCCGACTCCTGCTGGCTGCCGCGGAGGAGCGAGACAAAGTCGGTGCTGACCACCTCGCTGTTCTTCTCGAGCAGGTTCTCGCTCGTGTAGGTGACGGCGCTGTTGTAGTGGCTGATGGTGAAGCTCGAAAAGCCGCTGCGGTCGGCAGGACCGACCTTGAAGGAGGGATGATTGCCCCATCGCTTGCCGAATGCTTCGATCATGGTCTGGTCGCTCTTCTTGGGCATCCTACGAGCCTGGTCGTCCATGATGTGGATCAAGCCACCGGGCTGGTTGGTCATGAGACGCAGAGTTTCTGCGTTGTCAAAGTAGGGGATCTCGGGCGACAGGTGGGTGATGCCCTCGTCGGTAAACTCGTCGCGTCGCTTCTCGAAGACGCTGCGGAGCATGAAGCGGTGCAGGTTCTCGCAGGCGAAGTTCACGCAGAACTGGTCGAGCGAGTTGCCCTTGGAGAGGTTCTGGAAGCCGGGAAGGTCGAGGAGGCCGATGAAGGTGTCAAAGTCGTCGCGGCAGAGCCTCTCGTTGAGGCTCTCGTTGACCCAAGCGAAGAGGAGCGAGTAGAGCGATTTGGCGAGGTCGTCACGGTGGTCGGATGCGCCGTCGGCGTCGAGGAGGATGGTGCAGACCTCGTTGCGGATCATCTTTGTCTTGTAGGTGAGCGCCTCTTCGAGCGACTTGGAGGAGATTCCGAGGTATTCGGCGACCTTGTCGAGCACCTCCGGGTTGCGGATGGTGGCAGAGTCCTGGGTGCGTTGACGGTCGTAGTGGAACTCGATGTTGCCGAGGTGGAGGATGGCGGCGAGCACCTGGCAGATGGAGGCGACGTGACGTTTGGAGAAGCCGACGTTCTTGAAGGCGAGCTTGAGCCTGTCGAACTTGGCAGCATCTTGAGCGTCTCTGTTGCGCGAGGCCTGGCCGAGGTAGCGGAAGGAGGCGGCGTCGTGGATGCCGAGGTATTCCTTCTCCTCGTTCGAAGCACCGGCGACCATGTAGTGGAAGATGTGAAAGTTGCTTTCGCTGGAAGCGGCGCTGACGACGCGGTTCTTTTCGAGGTAGTAGTCGAGCGTCTTGGCACCGACGAGTTTGCCCGAGTCGGAGAACTGGAGTTCGGTGTACTTGCCAAAGCGAGAAGCGTTGCTGTTGTCGAGGGTGCGCGAGTTGCCGAGAGCTTCGAGGATGTATTCTGCCGAGGGGATCTGGACTCCGAGCTTGAAGCCCTTCTTGCCTGGTGGCGCTACGCTGAGGTCGATGAGAGCGCGGAGGGCGAGTCGACGGACCTCGCTCTTTCCGCTTGAGGTGTCTCCGGCCATGAGCAAGCTCTGGTCCTGACCAGTGCGTCGCATGTAGAAGTAGGCATTGCAGGCGTGCGCAAAGATGTGTGGCGGCAAGGCTGCGGCGCGAAGCTGCTTGTTTGTTTCGCGATAGTCTCGTGTGTATTCGCGCAGGGTGTCATCGCTGTTGCGGTTGCCGGACGAGGCGTACGGGTTGACCGAGACGAGGATGGAGTCCGAGAGGGAGGTGTAGGGCAAGCCGGCGTAGAACCTATCGCGAAGAACCGAAAAGATGGTGTCGGGAGTGATGTTGGTGAGCTGCGAGAGCTTGACAACATCTTCGGGAGCCGACATGGCGGTGATGATTCAACGGCCAGTCGCAGACAAGCTGCGGGCGCTGTCGTGATACGAAGAGGTTTTGTGATGGAAGCTTGTAGGAGAACGACTGGTGGGCGATGCAGACAGAGGTGTACCGGACGAAACCCAAACCAGGCGACGATGGTTAGGAGCGAAGGTGCAAGCGTGCTCGAAATGACGAAGACCGCAGACACAAGCGGATGAAAGTGACGGCGACGACGCCCAAGTCGTGTCGAGATGGTGCGAAGAAAAGATGGCTCGACGCAGTGTGTGTGTCAGGGAGATAGACGAAAGCGTGTGTCAGCAGAGCGAGTCGAAGCGCCACAGCGAACCACGCACGATCACGGCTAGGAAGTGCGATCCGAGGACACGAGCTCGAGCGGGGTCAAAGAATGCTACGGCGAGCGAAAGGTGTGGTAGGAACGGGGAGATGGTGAGGATGGACGGAGAGCGACATGCACCAACAGTCGATGGTCTAGGCGAGCAGGAATGAGCAAGGGACGGTGAGCAGCTAGAGCCAGCAGCCCGCCTCTGACACACAAATGTCACACCAGTATTCTGTGCTGGCTCACTGGACGGCGTTTTGACAGCTTCAGGGGGATTCACTCAATACCAATCACATAAATTCCACATCGCACAATCACAAACGCACACACGCTTCAGCCCAGCGACAGCAACAATTTTCAGAACGAAAAAAAAAAATTAAGAAAAAAAAAGACAAAAGGACGTGAAGAAAGGGAGGGTTCACCAGCACGATATTGTACTGGCACCGGATTGACATGGTCAGTGAGCAACTTGGAAAGGCGCAGTCTCCTATGTCGGTTCGCTGGTGTCGTCTGGGCGTGCCCGTACGCCGGCTGTGATCACGGTAGACATTAGGTCTTCGTCCACTTGAAATATCGAGATTGCCCATCGGTCAGCGAGAAAGAAGCGGACAGAGAAAAGCGAGCAAGGAGCACAACCAAGCAAAGCGCGTAACATTTCGAAACCTCGCTTGCGTGGTCCGGGACCCCTTGTTCATCAGGTATTTTATTCATTTATGATAATTCCTTTTTCCTGGCATAAATGTTGATGTCTCTGCGAGCGGGGTTTGCTCACCACCATCGACGAGGCTCGACATTGCCGTATCGTGTGGGCCGAGGCGCTTCCGTCAATCAACTGAACATGCCTCGCAATTGTCTAGTCAGTAGATCACCCAAGATCTAGCTTGTGCACGACCTTGGTGAAGAAGCTCGCGGCGAATGTGATGGAAGACAGAGATCGTTTTTGATTTTCTGACGCCGGCAAAAGGTACACACAGACGATCCAGGAAGTCAGGGTCCGAGCGGGTGTTGGATTCACATCTTTACCCTTTCCTCTTCCCCTTGCAAATCGGAGGTCAAGATCGAAATTCGAACTCTCGTGGAATGCTCGTCGCCTGCCAGCGCGTCCACTTTTTTCCGCGAGACTCTCCTCTTGATCGCCGGAGTTCCTCGTGCAGCGGTCTCAGGTTTCACCAATTCTTTGCCGTTGGGTTCAGCGGTACAATGCTCGTCAGCGTACATTTTCCCACTGAAAATGGGCGGACGTCGCTTGCGATCCATGCACACTGCCTGCTGAGTGAAGTCCAAAATGCTCCGCTACCTCACGAGCCGCGCACCCGTCGATCCCAACGCAGACAGCCAGTAACTGCTGCCCTGGTCTTGCGGCATTTCGATTCCGTTCCGTAAACCACACGTTGATCGTCTGGCGTGCCTGTGTGCTTGTTTTGATCGACGAAGGCAATCTCGACTTCTCTCACTGTTCACGTTGTAAGCCTACGAAAAAGTCAACTGAACAAGCTCGAATCTCAAAGGCTAGGCAAAGCCAATTTTCCAATGATCAGGATCGACCCGTTCGGCTTGGCAAAGGAGAAGCGAAAAGGCGCGCCAACCTCAGCCTCGGAACCCCTGTGCTCAGGCGGGAAATTGCGGCCATGAGCCGTCATCCCGCACCCCGCTTTCATTTTGGGCTTGCTTGTCTGTTACATTGGGGTTCGACGCAAGCGAGGCATAGGTGTGAATGTATCATTTGTTCAATCGTAACAAACAGCATCCTTCCTCGTCCGCATCGTGCATGGTCAAGATCAAAAAGTACAAACGCTTCCGGCCTCATCGCCATGCCACTCAGAATCCATCCTTGAGCTTGAGTCGGTTGGTCGCCTTATCCATCACGGCCACCTTGCGCACCGCTGCACTCAGCTGATCCTTGATGTGCGGTTCCGACTTGAGACGCTTTCGGAAGTGCTGCACTAGCTCGCTCGTGTTGGCGATCTTGCCTTCTCGGATAAGCTGGATGATCTCGGCTTCCACCGCGTTCGCAGGCACGCGCGGTGCGCCGGGGCTTCCTGCACGCGAAGCTGGTTTCGAGCCCGGCGGCGATCCCGAGGGCGAGCCGGCTCGAGAACCGGTGCTGCCTGTCTTGACCCGCTTGGCTTCGGGA
Organism: Pseudozyma hubeiensis SY62; assembly: GCF_000403515.1. NCBI lineage: Eukaryota > Fungi > Basidiomycota > Ustilaginomycetes > Ustilaginales > Ustilaginaceae > Pseudozyma > Pseudozyma hubeiensis. The sequence goes on along the minus strand of NW_012133810.1, from coordinate 57,814 downwards.
TGGCTGCTGGACGCGTTGGATCCCCCAGCTAAAGTCGTAGCTGACGATGCAGGGCTGTCGGCTCTTCGTTTCAGCCCAGAGTTCGCGGCGGAAGCATCCGAGGTTGCCAGCGGCGGCGACTCTGCTCGGCCAGGACTGACGCTGCGAGCAAGGCTTGGACTCGATGAGCGACTGACCTGCTTGCTGCCAATCTTGGATGCTCCGCGTGTCGGGCTGGTAGCGCGGTGCGCCAGACTTGCGTGACCCGCTCCAGGACGCTGCGTCTGGCTGGCGCTGGAGGCGGCGGGTGGCACAGGGCGCTTTTCGGGACGATTGCTGGGCGTGTTGGACCCAGAGGCGCTTCCCGGTGTCGTCTTGTCCTTGTTCTTGGCCGCCTCCTTCTCCTTCCTCTCGCGCTCTTCGCGAGCCAGTTGGATCGCCTTTTCGGGGTTGGCTACGTACGATTCCTCCTCATCCTCTTCGGAATCGTCCGTGGCGTACGGATTGCGCCCGTCGTCATCCTTGTCGTACACTTCGTTGCCTTCGCGCTTGGCAAGAGCACGCATGATCTTCATCATCTGCTTGCCGCTTCCGGTCAAGATCTGGTCCTCGTCTTCCGGCGCACTCGCCTCTTCCGCTGCGTCCTCTTCGTCTCCGACATGGTTGGCGCGCGCCATTTCTCGCTTGAGACGCTCCTCGAGCTCCTTGGCCTCCTCATCCTCTGCGACATCGGCCTCGGGGTCGTGCAACTCTTCGTCATCGGCGAATTCCTCTTCAAAGTCGAGCTCGTCGTACCCAGCGCCAGGACTGTCTTCGCGCTTGCGTCTACGCGATGCGCTCGCGTCGTCATCGTCGTCATCGCGCAGCAACTCCCCACCGTGAACGGCCATGAGGTTGCGGCGACGACCTGCACCAAACGACATGCCGGTGGGCAGCGAGAGTCGATTGACCTGAGGCCAGCTGCGCCAAGTTGCATTGTCTTCGTGCTTGGACACGGATGCACCGGCCGAGACGGGCTTGTTCCGCAGGGCCCATCGGTCCATCTCTTTGGTCTTTTGGTACTTTTGGTATTCCTGCTCCACCTGCTCGTTGGTCATGGTGGAATGCTTGGGCTTTTGTAGGAACTTGTACATGCGCGAGACGGGTACCACCTTGAACCCACCCGCGTCACGCTCGTCAAAGACAAAGAGCACATGAAGCGACGAGGCCTCGGAGCTCGAGTCGCCTTCGAGCTTACCGATCCACGGTGCATGCGAAGTGGAGGACGAGGCAGAGGCAGATGCGCCCGACTCGTGCTTGATACCACCTTCGGCCTTGACCTTGGTGTTGGTGTCGTTCATCTTGACATCGCCGTTAGCGTCGGTACCGCTGCTACCGGATCGCTTGGCCTTGAGCTCGTCGATGTGATCCTGCAGAGCCCGTGCACCGGTGGGGAAGGGAGTGCGAACGCTCTCCCAATCTTCGGAAGTTTCGAAATCCTCGAGCACCCATGGGAAGTGTTCCTCCTTCATGGTTTTCCTTGCACTGTCGGCAGCCTTGTGGATCTCTCTGACTTTCTTCTTGAACAGCTTGGCTTTGGGCGGACGAGCGCTGCCACCTGGCGCGATGAGACTCTGATCAGCACCTGGCCCTTTAGGCGCGTTGTCCCTTTTGATCACTTCTTCAATGCGCTGCAGATCGTCGTCCGGTCCGGGCCATGTGAGAGGCTGACCGTCCTTGCCCATCATGGGTCTGTTGTACTTGTCGGTGATGGGGTCTCCCGGATTGGGACGCGGCAGCTTGAGCCTGGGCGGGTTCTTGCGATTGAGCTTGAGCGGTGGGATGAACTGAGCGGTGTCGTTGGGGTCGACACGGGTGTGATGGGCAAACTTCATGAGGTGAGTGAGCCACTGACCGCAGTCAGTGGAGAGCAGAGGGATGTCTCGATACGTGGTGGGCGGAGGTGGTGGTAGATCCTTCTTGTCCTCCTCCGAGTTAAGGTTGGAACGAGCATTGTTGCTAGTGCCGTTGGCAGGTTGTGGTCTTGGAGCGGCAGCTCTGCCATTCTCCGTCTTGACGCCGGCAGTGCCAGGCTCGGCTTTTACGGGAGGCATGGTTTGTGATCGACACGAGTCGGTGCCGAGCTGTCGGCGACAATGAGGTGAGGATGGCCAGTCGTCGAGATTTTGAGCAACGAGTTAGGACGATGTCTTGAAAGCACCAGCTGCTGTACGCCGATTGCCGAGCGTGAGCAACCTCAACTCACTTTTTAACTCCACTTTGGCTGTTCTTCTTTGGGCTCGCAGTCACATTTACTCTCGCACGGATCGCACGCCAGACCGACGGAATGGAAAGCGAATTACAGACGCGACACCAGAAGCTGCGAGTCAACGCGCAGTCGGGACGCACACGAGCAGACCCTGAATTGACTTTCAAGCGAGCCGACAGGAGCAGAGTGGCGCCGTGCCAAGTAGGAAATGTGGTTCCACTTCTGACTTTTTTTCCCTTTCCCACAAGCGAGCGAGCCGAAAGAGTTAGTTAGGCCTGAAGCCCAGAGCACCAGCATCGTGGCGTAGTGTCGGGATCACTCTCGCTAATCCACCGACGTCCACATGCTCCCTCTCGTTGCCAAGAATTGACCCAACGGCAATCGCCCAATCCGAGCAGCGTCATAGCCGCCATTGTTGGGAATCAATCGCAAGTCAAGCTGGAACGAAAAGACATTTCGGCGGCTTCTCGCCTATTCCGATCCTTCCCTACGAGACTCCACCATCGTGCCCCACACACAAGACCCGGGCATCTCCCACGATGGCGCCACAGACATAAGGTCAAACACGCTGTGATCATCCGAGCGGCCGGCAGGCTCTCACCTTGGCTTCATCCACCACAACGCACGTAAAGCAAGAGAAGGGCAGCCATGTCGAGCTTCAGAGCTCCTACCGCGCCGATGCAAAGCGGAACGGCCGACGCCGACGATGACAGTCCGAGGAGGAAGATTTCGGTCGACTTCACCAGGCTCAAGAACTTCCCATCGGCGCTGTCGCTCCGCAAGCAAGAACCGGATACGCCGCCGCGCTCCGACGCAATCCCATCCAGCGGTACCTTTTCTCGTCTCAGAGCGTTCAGCCAGTCGCAACGTCCGTCGCGCAGCTCGATGGGCTCAGAAAACAACGATGCTTCCACCGAGTCCAGATCCACCAGGAGAACGTCGCGCCTGCTCGATGCATTCAAACCTTCCAAAAAACCCACCCCCTCCTTCGAGGTGATTCGCAAGCCCGGCAACCGCAGCACTTCTTCCTTTCATCCATCGTCCCATCAGCCGTCTCCCAACACGGAAGTTTCGGATCCCACAAACCGTGCCGATGTCCAGCCTGCTCCTAGGATATCCTTGTCTGCGCCTCGCTCCGAGTCGTCTCGCTATGTTGCTGCCGCTGATGCTCCTCAGCCAGCTCACAACGGCCTCGCCGCTCGCTCGCCATACCCGCCAGCTACCACAACCACCCGCAAGTCTAGCAGCACCCACCCCATCTCAGCCAACACCCGTAAACCCTCGGACCCCTACCTCAACCTCGGCTCGGCTTCCAACTCTCGCGCACAGTCGCCTTCGCTAAATCCGAACACCGATGGTGCCAACGGAAGCTTCAGCTTGCACTCCTTTCGCAACATTCGCTCGTCAAGCGATGTGTCGACGGCCGACGAGTTTGGCGTACAATCTCATTCCAGAGTGCAGAGCATGATCTCGGTCGACGAGTACCTCACACCTGGCGAAGAGCTGCCAGAGCCCCGCTATCCCGACTCGCAGGATGCCATCAGAGCCCAGTCCACCAGCCCGGCGCCCAGCGCAAAGCCAGCCAGCATCTCGGCCGCCAAGTTCCGTCAAGCGTCGAGGCAACGTAGCGAAAGCGGCAACATTCCCACCATGGATACCATCCAGGCTGGCTCCGGCTTTGTCAGACCGCCTAGGTCCAGGACCCCTTCGCAAGACCTGGCCGCCATGGAAGCCCTGCTCGCCAAGACGCATCCGAGCACGAAAGGTTCCTCTGACGCAGATCGACGCAAGAGCACAGATCTTGCTCAACTCAAAACGACAGCAGACATCCTGCCCGCATCGAGCGTCAACGGAGACACGCAGCGCCGCAAACGAGGCGTGTTCATCGTCGTCGAGGGTCTCGATCGAGCTGGAAAGAGTACGCAGGTCGAGAGGCTTGCCGAGCACCTGCAGGCAAAATCCATCAAATTCCCAGAAAGAACCACGGCCATCGGTCAGATGATCAACTCCTACCTCGCCCAGACCAGCGAGCTTGACGACCAGGCCATCCATCTGCTCTTCTCTGCCAACCGGTGGGAGTGCGTCGCCTCCATCAACAGAACGCTCGACGCGGGCGAGAGCATCGTCTGCGATCGTTACGCTTTCTCGGGTATCGCCTACTCGGTCGCCAAAGGCCTTTCGTACGACTGGTGCCGCAATCCGGATGTGGGTCTGCCTTTGCCGGACCTCACCATGTTCCTCGACCTTGATGCACAAACAGCGGCGGCAAGAGGCGGTTACGGCGAGGAAAGGTACGAGAAGCTCGAGTTTCAGGCAAAGGTGCGCGAGGCTTTCAGTCGCGTTTCGCAGGATGTCAAATCGCACGGAGGCAGGTGGGTTACCATCGACGCGAGCAAGACGCTCGACGAGGTCACCGACGACGTTCAGAAAGCGGTTCAGAGGGTTACGTCGTCCATCGATCGAGTTGGAGTCAAGCTCGGGAAGCTCTTCGTTTCGGAACGTCCGCCCAACGTGCGTGCTGGTTCAAGCAACGAGCTGCTTCCGCCGACAGTGATTCCGAATATCAAACGGTCTTCCATGTCATCGCAAGATTCGGGAAGGAAAAGGCTGTCGCTGGATCTGCCTCGTATGGCGCACACCAACGGAACCTTTCCTGCTGCGCGACCATCAGGGTCACCCCTCACATATACCGAACAGCTTGCCGCGGTCCGAGCCGCTGCTGCCGGAACCCTGTCGGGTTTCTTTGGCGGCTCGAGCACCACTGTTGACCAGCAGACGCCGTCTACGCATGCATCAGACAAGCAATTGCCCGAGGCAGACGGACCTTCGCCGGTCAACGCGACTCGCGGACAGGGTTTTGATTCGGCTCGGGTGCTGGCAAGCCGTCCAGATGCATCCGGTAGACGACGCACCTTGATCGACGTGATCGGAGAGCTCGAAGGTCAGACGCATCAACCTTCAGCGCCGTTGACGGAGCATCGTCGGTCCATCTCTGCTTCTGCTGAGCCTACGTCGCCGACATTGCAGTCGAATGGCGAGGGCTTTCCCAGCACATTTGCGCAAGCTGCCAGGGTGCGACGCAGCACCGATCAGGGACGCGTGCCTCAGCTGCCGACGATTGCGAGCAGCGCGGCCGCACCCAGCGCGGGGCCAAGGAGATCTTCCTTGACAGTTCAGCCTGGTGCGGGTGGCGATAGCGCAGCCGGTCCGGTGACGACGACAGCTGCCACCTCTTCTCGAGGCACCGCGGCCCAGGTTGAGAGACCTGCAGTCTCGCCATCGGGCATCCGAGCTTCCTCCTCGTCCTCTGTCGGAAACGCAGTCAATGCCGATAGCACTCTCATTCAACCACAATCCTCAGCCTCTGCTCCGCGTGCCTCAACGCTATCGCCGGCAGCACGTGCCGCCTCGCCAGCCATCACCACATCTTCACGCAGCTCTCTTGCCAGTCCGCCGCTCCCCACCTCGCCCGTTCACAGACCGGCCAGCGTGACCCCTGCCGACCACACCTACGCTGCTCCGGACGCAGGGCTGCTGAGCTCGCACCACCTTTCGCAGTTCAACACGCAACAGACGCAGGCAGAGATGCAGGAGCAGTATATGCGCAACTACATGGCCATGATGGCCAACCCGATGATGGCGCAGCAGGCGCAGTACCAGCTGATGCTGCAGCGGCATCAGCAGCAGTACTATGGGAGGGCGGCTAGTGCGATCGGTGGAGTGGGAGCGGGAGCGAATGGTGTTGGGCAGACGGGGAGTGGAGGAGGGCCACCGTTGGCGGCGTTCATGCAGCCGATGGCGATGCGCTCGACGGATGCGGTGGGTGGAGGGGAGAGGGAGAAGGGGGTCGGACATGCGAGGACCCAGAGTTCGGGTTCGTTGAACGGAGCAGCGATGAGCAGCAACGGTCAGCAACCTATGTTGTCGATGATGATGGCAGCACCACCGCCGGTGAGCGAGACAAAGGGGTATTCAGCGGCAGTGGGGGGTCAGCAGGGGGGTGGGTTTTATGGTCAACCGATGTTTTATCCCAATGGAGCATTCCCGGGCATGGGGTGGAGTCAGCAACAGCAACAGCAGCAGCAGCAGGCAGCGATGATGGCAGCTGGGTACGGCAGACCGATGTATACCTCGACGAGGTCGGAGATCGCTTCGCCGACGACGTTGAGGTCCCAGAGGAGCAGCGATAAGGGGTTCCGCGGTCAGCAGCAGTAGCGTGGATGAACTTTGTTCGAGACTCGACTCACTTGGTGAAAACATGCTTATAGATGATACCATTCCTTTCGTCGCTGATGACGTGGATGTTTTCAAAGATATGTGTGGGATGGTGGGGGGGTTGCACGGCGACGAAACGAAATCGTCGGCAAATTTTCTCAAAGTGGGGGGGTAGAGAAAAAAGGCTCGGCATTCAACACAACGAGTTGAGCTGTGCGGCGGGCGGCCAAGTTGTGAAATGAAACGAACAGTGACGTCGATATTTCGCGTCAACTGTGATGCGAGGTTGATTATCAGCTCGAACCACACGATCGTCGCTACCTTGTCACCATCACCACCATAACCCCCTCTCCCTAGACCTAGCTTGGACCTTTCCAGAATGTCGGCGTTTACACGGTTCATAGCAGCCACATCCTCCACCTTCCCACGACAATGTCTGACCGGAGGGGTGCTCTTCGCTACCGGTGATACGATCGCGCAACAATTCGTAGAGAAACGTCGTTCGAACCACGACATCCCGCGTACAGTCCGTCTCGCTCTGTACGGAGGGTGTGTCTTTTCCCCTCTCGCATCCATATGGTTCGGTCGAGTTCTCGAACGCGTTCGCTTCACCTCAAAACCCCTCAACATCGCTACCAAAGTCGCCCTTGATCAGGGCATCGCCTCGCCCGCCTTCATCGCCATGTTCTTCTCCATCACAACCCTCATGGCTGGAGGAACGGTGGAGGATGCCAAGAAGAAGGTGCAGGATAACTGGTGGCCAACACTCAAGACAGCGTGGGGGTTGTGGGTGCCGGTGCAGACATTGAACATGGCAGTGGTACCCGTGCAGAGCAGGTTGCTGTTTGTAAATGTGGTGAGCATCGCTTGGAATACGTTTTTGAGTATCAAGGGTGCCGGAAGTGGAGGGGACAAGGTCAAGGGAAAGCTGAATGAGGCCGTCGAGCTGGTTGAAGCGAAGGTCGATAAGTTGCACTAAGGAGGGTAGCAGACGGCTGTAAGGAAAGAAGAGATGCTTTTGTTCTTCACACATATCACACACCGCATGAATCGAATGCACAGTCCAAACTAGAGAAAGCATACATTCATTCCGCGTTGCACAAGAATCGCCACTTGCGATTTCCCTCCGAATGACCTCATGCGGCCCGGGCTTCACTACCTGTCCAAGAAGCACTTCTTACTCACCAGCACTGACGTCTCTTCACGATGGGTCCTTACATTCGCGCTTCAGCGACAAACTATCGGCCAGCAGTGACTCACAGATACAGAGCTTTCTTCTCTAGCTCTCTCTCCGCGTGGACAGAGGCAAAAAGGAAAAAGTGAAATGTGGTTCAATACACCATGATTGAGCGAAGCAAGGGACGCACCAGGTTTTGCAGATTGTCATTCTTGTTGGTACAGATGTGGAGCAATGAGATGGGTGTTGGTCATGGTAACCTCGCTGCAAGGTGGATGTCTTGAGCAGAGCAACTTAGCTGGAGCAGAAGCGGTACAGCCTCGAGGTCTTGTTCTTTCACGGAATGACCGGTTCAAAAGGTGATACCTTGAGCCGCGGCGAGCGAGTCGACGAGTACGAGACGCCAAAGCTTGTCGACAAACGCCTCTGCTTCTTCCGCCAGAACCTGTTTTGCAACCCAAAGACAAACGCGAAAGAGAAAGGGTCAGCAACTCATCACCAACACTCTATCCTCCAAAAACCAGGGCAAAGGAGAAAGAATTTACCGGCTCAACCTGGTCCACCAGCTTCGCCGCACTCGACCTCTTCTGCAGCGCCTCGACGACCACCATCACCAGTTCCTCCACCTTCTCCCCCAGACTGTCCTCGATCTCGGCGTCCACCCAAGGCCTGTACTTGGACTGGATCAACTGCTCATCCACGTAATCCCATTCGGGCGATCGCTCGAACAATTCTCCGCTAGCAGAGGGCAAGCTTTGTGCGATCTCTGCCATCTTGCGCGCCTTGTCCTGCTCGGAAAGATCGGATTCGAGCTTGATGTGCGTGAGGCGACCGGATTTCTTGCGCGAATCTTCTTCCTCTGCTTCACCCAATACCGCTGTACCAGGCTTGACGATTGATCCGGGTCCAGCTGCAGCAGCGTGATGCGCACCAGTGCCGTTCGTTGCCGTCGATGCGGCACCGGTTGCGCCGTCTGCCGAAGAGTCGTTCTTGCTGATACCGGCAAAGTTGAGCTTGATCGGTGCAAGGGCTCCACCTTTCTCCTGCACCAAGACGCCTGCTGCGCGCTGCTGTTGCGTCAACTTGGCCATTTCTGCTGCTTGCAAAGCCAAAAAGTCTTCGGTCTCCTGCTGTGCACGTTGCTTTTCCTGAGCTTCAGCCGCACGGTCCTGATCATCCGCCTCCTGTTCCCTTCGCCTCGCAGATGCACGGAATTGGCGCCATCGATGTCGATCCGTGTAGAAGAGCTCCTTGCGGGTGGCCGTGTCGTCGTCCCAGTCCTCATATCTCCTGAGCATGGCGACTCCCTCTCGTTGCCACTTTTCAGCTTCGGCCTGCTGCCTGTCTTGCTCCTTCTCCCAGTGTGCGAGGCGTTGACGTTCGCGGACCATGTACGCCCTCTCTGCGTCGGCGGCAGCAGCTTGTGCAGCGGCTTTCTTGCGTTCCCGACGTTGCTGCTCTTGCAGTTCGTCGAGGTCTTCGGGTTCGCGTGCGGCGTCTGCGTGGGCGTCGTAAGCACCGGCAGCGTGGAAATCGACTGGTTTGCGGTAGCTCTGCGGATCCTCGTTTGGTCGGCCGTTGCGGGACGTTGATGCTGAAGCGGTGTTTTCCAAGTGTTCGCGCCTGGCTCGTTCGACGGCTCTCTGTCTCTCGTACTCTGCTTCCCTTCTCCTTGTCTCTGCGTCTCTTGCAGCAGCGGCTTGACGGAATTGCTCAATCTCGCCGAGCACGGTGGCTCGCTGATCCTCGGGCAGTTCCTCGGGCGGTAGATCCTTCAGGTGATCTGGAACGACGTAGCCGGGCTTGGAAGGATCCGTTTCGATTCGCGCGTTGGGATCCGACATCTGCCGCACAATGTCCTTCACCGCCGACAAGGCGCGGCTCTGCCTGGCTTGATCATCGGAGGAAGCGACACGAGTTTGCTGGTATCTTTCCAAGAAGCGCTTTGTCTTTTCATCCGCCTTCACCAGCAGCTTTTTCGGTGGAGCCGATGCCTCTGCTCCCATGGACGGCAGCTCTCGCCCCTGCAGAACCTCTATCGCACGCAGCACCGAATCTGGGTCCGCGTATTCGGCAAAGCCGAATGCTTTGGATGCACGCTTGAGCGAGCGAAGGTGGCCGCAGGCCTCGAGGAGCTGAGTGAGCCAAGAGTCGGAGATGCCGGGCGAGATGCTGCCGACAAAGAGGGTGGTTGCGACTTCGGGACCAGAAGATGATGCTGCCGAGGTGGAGGCGTGATCGTAGGCGGGGCTACGAGTATCGTGGTAGGGCGTGCTGCGCATGTTGGGGCTATCGTAGCCAGAGCGAGGAGAGGCAGAGTGACTGTGGGCGGGATGGTTGGAGCTGCCGATGCCGCCGCGCGGTCTTTGTGGTAGAGGCGCCATGTTGGGATTGTGGGCGCCCTGCCAATTGGAACCGTACCCTCTACGCGACATGATGGGTCGCAGCGCCTTGCGTATTCGGCTGCAATACCGAACGAAGTGGAAAGCGACGGTTGATGGTAGAAGAGGTTGGAGTCCAGTTGTTGGCGAGCAACAGGCTGGACTGGAAGAGGCTGGCTCTGGAAATGTCAAAAGAAGTTGCGGAATTCGGTGATGCCGCGCTCACTCGTCAAAAAGGAGGACGAGCTCGAATCGAACGCCGATCTCACATTCTTTGCTTTTGGAAGGAAAAGGTTAGGACGTGGAAGGGCGCGTTGCTCAATCAATTCTCAGCTGAGACACGAGCTGCTGCCTTGGCGCTCGCTCACTTCTTCTCGAGACAGACAACAAGCGAAATTGAGACAGATTGTGGCTAAAGAGAGAGGTGGCTCGACCGGCCATCCACGCCCAGCGAGCCAATTGGCTGCAAACTCGCTGTCAGGATGCAGTCGCCGTGCCAAGTGGGAAGTGAGAAAGTGGGGCTCGTGTGTCGTGTTCGCAGCAGGCAGAGAGACAGCACAATCACACACACACACATCACGCACAATCCAGCCGCTGAGCTTTCTTCTCGTTGAGTTATCTCTAACGCTCTTGCTTCCATCCCATCTCCAACCGCAAGCTGCCATCATCACACCTCACCGCTTCGTTGCTTCATCTCGCAACCTAGCAATCCAGGTGCTAGTTGGCCCATCCGTACACCATGGCTCAACCACCCCCTCAGCTCCCTCCCGGTTGGGTTGCCCAGTGGGATCAGAATGCCGCTCGTCAGGTCTTCGTAGAGACTGCTACGGGCCGTACCAGCTGGCAGCCACCCAACGCTGGTCCAGGCGGCGCTCCTCTCCCTCAGCAGCAACAGCAACAGCGTCCCACCCATCCGCAGGGTCAGGCACGCATGTCCATGCCTCAGATCCAGCCACCACCCGGCATGCGAGGCCCTTCGTTGAGCTCCATCCCTCAACACGGTCCCGGCGCTCCCGTCAGTCCCTCTGCTACATCGCCGCCTCCTGCCTCCATCGGCCCCGGCGCCAGTCGAAGACGTGCTTATCCTACCGCCCACCTCGCCGCTAACAGCATTAGCTATGCTGGCGGTTACGACGCTGGGGCAGCCTCGGCCGGCGGCGCCGGTTATCCCGGTGCACACGACGCTCAGCCTCAGCTCTTTACTCCAGGCGCCCCCGATCAGGCTCCTTCTCCCTACGGTGGGGCCGCTGCTCAGCCTGCTCCAGCTGCTCCTGGTATGGCTCCTACCCCTGGTGCTCCTGGTGTCGGTGTCGCCCCCGGCTACGCAGCTGGCGGCGTCCAGGGTCTTACCAACCAGTTCCAAGGCATGGGTATGGGCGGCGCCGGCATTGCAGGTGGCATGGCGCAAAAGTTCAGCACGCTCCAGACTGTCAACATCAGCGGCGTTCAACCCAATGTCAACGACCTCGAACGTCCCCCTCCCGAGATCCGTCTGCCACCCAACGCATGTGTTTCCACCAACCCGAAAGCCAACGCAGACCCATCCTACCAACGATGCACCCTCAACGCCGTCCCTACCACCTCTTCGCTCCTCCAGAAGTCAAAAATCCCTCTGGGTCTCATCCTCTCACCCTACCGCTCCGTTCGCGAGGCTGACGGTGACGAGCCCGTTCCCGTCGTCACCGATACCGTCATCGCTCGTTGCCGCAGGTGCAGGACCTACATCAACCCTTACGTCACCTTTATCGAGAACGGCAATCGATGGAAGTGTTGCATGTGCAACATCAGCAACGAGGTGCCTCAGCTCTTTGACTGGAACTCCGAGACGAACCAGCCAGCCGATCGATGGCAGCGTCCCGAGCTCAACCACAGCGTCGTCGAATTTATCGCACCTCGAGAGTACATGGTTCGCCCGCCTCAACCTCCCGTCTACACTTTCCTTATCGACGTCAGCTACCAGGCCATCAACAGCGGCATGGTCGCTACAGCGGCTCGCACCATCCTCGAAACCCTCGACCGTCTGCCCAACTCGGACAACCGTGCCAAAATCTGCATCATCGGCGTAGACACCAGCCTCCACTTTTTCAGCATCACGCCCGAAAGCACCGAACCCGAGATGCTTGTGGTCAGCGATCTGGACGACGTCTTCTTGCCCAAGCCCAACGACCTTCTGGTCAACCTTACCGAGTGCCGAGCCGGTGTCGAGGCGTTGCTGCAGAGGCTCGGTGACATGTACAAGGACTCTCTGGTCACCGGATCTGCGCTCGGCGCCGCTCTGCAAGCCGCCTACAAGCTCATCTCGCCCATCGGTGGTAAGATCATGGTGCTCACCGCCTCGCTTCCCAGCGTCGGTCCGGGCGCTCTCAAGAACCGTGAGGACCCCAAGCTGCTCGGTACCGCCAAGGAGAGCACCTTGCTCGGCGCTGCTTCGTCGTTCTACAAGACGTTCCCCATCGACTGCTCGCGATCCCAAGTATCGGTCGACATGTTCCTGTTCGCGCCCTCGTACACCGACGTGGCCACGCTCTCGTGCCTGCCTCGCTACACGGGTGGTCAGACGTTCTTCTACCCAGCCTTCCATGCCGGTCGCTCCGAAGACGCTGTCAAGTTCTCACACGAGTTCTCGGAGGTGCTCGCCAGCCCAATCAGCTACGAGGCTGTGCTGCGTCTGCGTGCTACCAAAGGTATCCGCGCCACTGCGTTCCACGGTAACTTCTTCGTTCGATCCACCGACTTGCTTGCGCTGCCTTCGGTGCCGCTCGACCAGAGCTACGCGATCGAGTGCGAGATCGAAGAGACGATCAACGCACCGTTCGTCGTGTTCCAGTCGGTGGTGCTGCACAGCACGAGCTCGGGCGAGCGTCGTATCCGCGTGGTCAACTTGGCTCTGCCTACGACGAGCTCCATGTCCGAGGTGTATGCGAATGCGGACCAGATTGCCATCGCAACGCTGTTGGCCGACAAGGCGGTGGAGCGTTCGATCCACTCTCGACTGGAAGATGCGCGCGATGCGCTGTTCAACAAGCTGGTCGACGTGTTCTCGACGTACAAGTCGACCATGACCTCGGCAGGGTCTGGTGCGAGCCCGCAGCTGGCGATCGCGCAGAACATGGCGCAGCTGCCGCTGCTGGTGCTTGCGCTGCTCAAGCACGTGGGTATCCGACAATCGTCTTCGATCCCATCGGATCTGCGCGCGTATGCTCAGGCGCTGCTGACGACGCTTCCGGCGCAGCAGCTGATTCCGTACCTGCACCCGAGCTTCTACTGCCTGCACAACATGGACGCCGAGGCGGGCACCACGGTCGCCGAAAAAGGCTTCGTGATGCCGGCCAAACTCAACCTGACCTCGGAGCGATTCGAGCGTCATGGGTTGTACCTGATCGAGGATGGACAGAACATTTTCCTGTGGGTGGGACGCGAAGCTGTACCTCAGCTGTGCCTGGACGTGTTTGACGTGGCCAACTATGGCACGCTGAGGGGAGGCAAGACGACGCTGCCCAAGTTGGAGAACAGCATGAACCAGCGGGTCAATGCGATTGTGCAGAGGATCAGGGAGAGTCGACGTGGACCCTACCGACCGCATCTGTACATTGTCAAGGAGGACGGAGAGCCGAGTCTGCGCCTGTGGGCGTTGAGCCTGTTGATCGAGGACAGGTTCGAACAGACGCCGAGCTACATGCAGTTCATCGGGCAGTTGAGGGATAAGGTGAACGGCGGATCGTGAGAGACACACAGAGGGCTGTGAAAAGCAGTTGCACAGTCATGTTAAATACCAGAGTTGTTGCGTTTGATATCGTTGACATGAGGGTCTGTGAATAGGAGAGAAGACAAATTGGAGGGGAGAGACGATTTCGGAGGTGGAAGGAGCAGCCGAGTCGCGTGAGCGAATGCGCAGAGAGGCTGCGGAGACCGAGAGTGAGTGGCAAACACGCGCGTATTTTTTAGGACGCGCCTTAATCCTTGAATTGCGACTAGTGGTCTCGCTCGAGACCAACACACCAGCTGAGACGATCTAACGCAGAGCAACTTTGGACAGGAAAAGGAAGGAAGGAGCAATGCTGTACGCATGGGCTGAGATAAGGTTGAATGAGGTCTGTTCTGATGGAGAGAACAAAGAAATTGAAGCATTTGCGGAAGTGTGAGAGAGAAATGTGTCAATTGGCTGATCAGGTGTTGGTCTCTTGCGCAGGGATGGGGGGGCTCGGGTGACGAGATGCGGGAAGACAGACACACGGCGCAGCGCCCTCTGCAAGCTGAGCGCTGAAGGGAAAGAGAGAGAGGAAAGCGCGCCGGATTTTTTGGACTTTTTCCTGCGCACAGTCTCTTTGTTCTGTCTTTGGTCGCTCCCGCACATCTCTCAGAGCTACTTATACGTCCCTCAACACCATCGACTGCTTTCCCCCCCCACTACACCGACATCGATAGGACGAAGTACGGCAGAGTCACGATCGCGGGTGATACATAGGATCGAAAGCCATACACTCTCCCACACACGCACGTATACACGAGGCGCAAGCTCTTCCCGCATCCTCCTCGCTTCAAACCATCATCACGAAACGTTGAGGTCAGAGATCGCCGCCAATCTTCCATCAACGCGACGAAAGGAAGAGGGACTTGACATCGTATTGCGAGCACGGACCCCTACGTCACACACACACATACACACAGATCACAATGTCGAAGGAGGACGCACCCAAGGAGCCTTCTTACGACGACTATGTCGAGCGGTAAGTTTGGGATCGAGCACCTCGGTGTTGGATCAAAGGCGTATACTGACGAATGCTATGGTATGGCCTCATGTTCCGATCAACGACGCGATCAGAATCCACTACAGCGACAAGTACAACGACGACGAGTGGGAGTACAGGTACGTTGTCTTTCTCCACTCACCGTTCACGCCTCATCCTCAACTTTCCCAAACTCACCTCTATCTCTTCCACCTCCCCATTCCTATCCTTTTCTCCATCACAGACACGTGATCCTACCCAAACCGATGCTCAAGCTGCTTCCCGAGAGCTACTTCGACCCGTCCGAACCGGGCGTGCTGCGCATCCTCTCGGTCAAGGAGTGGCGCGAGATCGGCATCACCCAGAGCATGGGTTGGGAGCACTACGAGGTGCACGCGCCCGAGCCGCACATCTTGCTCTTCCGCAGGGAGAAGGATTTCCTGGAAAAGGTGAGTTTGATTTGCGCGGGGAGAAGCAGAGGTTTAGGGAGTAGCGGATTGCGTGGAAGCGGTTGGGGGAGCGGTGCGAGCGGGGAGCCAGATGCGCGAAGCGGTGATATCGATGGATGCGAAGGCACTGGCATAAGGAACACCAGGTGGTTTCACCAGGAGCAGAGTGGTCACAGATTGGTCACCGCGAAACGGCAGTACAGAGGTGCAAGTGCGATGGGTGTAGCTCGCCGCATTGCCTTCATGTTTAGAGGTGGTTTCAGCACACAGCTGCACCGGAGGCTAGATCTCGCCCTGCAAACCGACAACACCAACAACGCTCCAACCCTTGCCCCTTTTCACGCACCAACGCTCGTACTAACACCTCTTCTTCACTTCCCAACCTCTCCAACAGTACCAAGCACAAGCACAACAACAGCAAGCAGCGTCAACAGCAGCAGCAGCGGCTAACGGCAAAAAGTGAAACTCCTCAGCAATGCGGGAGGCATGAAATGGCGCGCAGGTTGTTGTACTACGGTGGCACTTTGCCATCATCTGAAAAGTTGCTTGAAACGATGCTGGTGCGAGTGTGTGAGAGATGTGGTTGAGAGAGAGAGAGAGGGGGAAAGTTAGTGTGAGTTCGAGATGAGATAGATCCACGAAGAAGGACACATCTCTGTCGAGTTGGGACGATAAACACAGAAACGCGAACCAGTAACAACGAACGGCTCTCTGTCTCAAGAGTGGTCACTCGCTTGACACTCACACGCACATCTCTCAATCCAGATCACAACCTCTCTCACATGTACTCTGGTAACAAAGATTAAAGATTCGCCTTACTTAGCCTACAATGAATCATCTTGACCCTCCCAGCCAAATGTATGCGTGCTATCCGCCAAACTGGGACTGTACCTCCCCGCGGTCGACGACTCGCTGCGCGTCGAAGCCGCAAAACTGGGCGTGTTGGACAGACGTCTGTGCTGCTCCGGCAAGGCATCGCCTTCGTCGTCGTCAAAGTGTGCCGGTTGCAGGGAAGACCAGGTTCCGAAGGAAGGCGAGGGCGAGACGTCCGGGATTGGAGGTGGGGCATGTGTAGGTGCTGTCGGCTGCGGAGGCAGTATTCGAGGCGAGCTCGATATCGCCGATCTCGATGCAGACCTCGACACAGCACGATCAGTTTCGTACCCGTCGTCGTCTTCCTCCACCTCTGACCTCGTTATCGGCGAGGCGTACATCTGCAACCTCGCAGCGGCGGCAGCCGCTACGGCTCCACTTCTCGCGCCGCGTCTCGGTGGAACAGGCAACGAACTACCTCCTGCAGACGACGAATCGTGCGACGCTTCGATCCGACTACGCCGATGGTGGTCGTGCTGTCCTACAGTGGACATGCTGTCCGTGCTGTGATCGCCATTCACCGAAGGTAAGAGAGGCATCCTTGCAATGTTGCCGTTGGCGTACACCGTGTCGGCTGACAGACCGTGTCCGTCAGTGCTTCGAGCTTTGAACGCATCCGTCACAGAAGATTCTCCCACAGGCACCTCCACGCTAGAGGAATGACCCGCTGACGAGGATCGCTTGTTGTTGATCAACGAGCTGGATCTGGCTTTGGTCAACGCAGGACTGGCGGTGACGCCACCGTTGACAATGTTGGAATCGTTGCTCGCCAGCGTGCGACGCCGGGAAGATCCCGCTCGCTCCAGATTGGCATTTTCAGCAACAATGCCGTTCTTGATGGCGGCAGCGAGTCTGATCGCATGCGACTCGGGTCCCGGCGAAGTGTGACTCGTCTCGCCCGTCGACACGGACCCAGCTGAAATGGTTGATGGTGTCGCGTAGCCCGAACCAGATCCCGACCCCTGTCTCGAATGAGGGTCCACAGCGAAGTCGCGTACAAGCACCGGCGCAGCCGCTTTGTCCTCGTCCAGTCTCAACGAACGCATGCGAGCAGTGGTCTTGTCGACAGATGAGACAGCCATCCCTGCATCGACCAATCTTGCTTGACGCTGTCGAACGACGTCGTCCAAGCTGCGGTTGGTGAGCTTGTAGTCCACGTGCAGAGGTTCGTCATAGACTCCGGTGACAGAATCCGAGGGCCTCAACCAGTTTCTGAGGTTGCGTCGAGACTTGTGCCGTGGCACCGACTGAGCGGCTTCCGCTGCCAGTGACACCGGGGCAGTCTTGGGTTCAGAAGATGGAGGAGGCTTGAGCGAGGTTGCCGAAGTCTTGGTCTTGGCAGCTGATGGTGCAGCACCATGACGAGGAGCAGTTGCGATCCCACGTGCCGCGACAGCATCTCCGTAAACGATCTTGACGTTCCTCGAAATCTCATCGCACGCAACGGACTCGTCTGCATCGTGTTCGATGTAGAAGCGTTGTCTACCCGCCAGCTCGTGCTCGATCCTGCACAGCCACTTTTCCGCAAAATCGCGATGTCCCTTGTAGTCCCAAACTCCATCCAGCATTGCCCTTACGATGCCATCCTGATCAATGATGAATGTACACCTACCATCGATCAACCCCAAGAGCCCTCTTCCCACACCCCAGGCGTCCATGATCGAGCGGTTCGAGTCGTGCAGAATTCGGAACCCAAGATGGTGTTCGTCTACGAACTTCCTCGATCTTGCAGGTGGATCTTGCGAAATGCCGATGACGACTGCATTGAGATCGTTAAAGATGGGTGAAGTGCCGACTGCATCACGAAAAGAGCAGCTTTCCTTGGTGCAATGTGGTGAGCCTGCGAGAGGGAAAAAGTAGAGGACGATCGGACGGCCCAATTCGATGGTGGCGTGAAGGGAGACGGGTCGACCGAGATGATCTTGGGCAGAGATTTCGGGAGCGAGTTGACCAATGAGAGGCGAAGCTTTCTCCTTTGCTGGGATTTTGAGTGCTGCACCGGCTGCTGTGAGAATGCTCCTCTCTCCAGCGATAGGAAAAGCCGGTACGCGCGGAAGATGAGGCATCGTCGAGGAGAAGGCAAGTGCCGATGCGACTTGTATGCGCAGTTCTGGAGTGTGATGTATAGATGGATGGGCGTAGTGACGCTCTCGAATGTGCCGGCCAGACGTGAGAATGCACCCCGAGCGTCAATGCAGACAGAACTCGAGGACAGGATGTTACGATCAAAAGAGCATTAGAGCACGAGCGTCTGGCAAGACGCGTAAGGAAAGGGGACAGCTGTTGCCTAGCTTCGGCTGAGCGAGACGCGGCCACCGAGCTGAAAGACGTTTTCGGCCCGTCCGAACTCTGCGAGCGTAAAGCGAACGCTTCGCAAGCTTATCTTCGGTTCGAAACGAGACTTGTGATGTTGCGATGTAGCGACGCTGAGATTGCACGTCGGGGAAAGATTAGAGACACGAAACGGATGCGTCGAGTCGGAAACGAGGAAGCGGTACGGCGTTGAATGCTATTCCGAGATGGCGATGAGTGCACGTCTATAGGCTTGGCGTTCTCCACAGCAGAGTGGGTATCTATGAATCCGGAGACAGAGCAAAAGAGGGTGTGTGATGGATGGTGGCGATGAAGGATCAAAGTGGACGAGCGGATTGTATGGTCATGGCACACGAGATGAACCAGACAGGCGGTTCAGGACAGTCGGAGTGGCACAGTCACCAGCCGAGCAGGGCAAGTGCAGGTACAGTGGTCGTGACGGCTTCTGCCTTTGGCCCCAGAAATTCGCTCATGACTGCCGAGGAAAGAGAGGGGCACAGCGGCAGAGGGCGAGACACGCTAAGGCCGTCGGAATTTAGTTGTTTGGAAAAATCTGAGGTTTTCCTGGTTCCAGAGCGGCACGGGAAGGAGTGGGGAAACACTCATTGCCCTCGACCGTCGCCGCTGCATCTTCTGCTGCCGGGTCATCTTTCTTGCCGAGTCTCGTTTGATGAAAAACAGTCAAGTTCGTAGCTCTGTTCCAAAGTCCGCCTGTCTTGAATCTGACTTTCTTGCATCGTGTCCACGCTGAAGCACGAGCAACGGCAGTCGGTCTTCATCTTGAGGGGTAAAACGAGACACGATACTGAGAAACGTGGCACAGTAGTAGCGTCTTGTTGAGCTAAGGCCTCCGGAGGAAAAACTAGTCAGAAATTTCTTCACAACGAGGGGAAGGGCTCTAGGCAGACGTCCCACGCTTGCGTTCAGATCGGCTTTGCGTTCCCGACCACCTCGGGCCTACAACTTTCTAAAGTCTACCGAGACGAGCCGTCAAAGGTAGGCAACCCATGTGCCATGCTTTGCAAGACTCAGCCGCGAGACCCGCCATTGTTGGCCGGGTGGCACCGTCGACCAGAACGAAGAACTCATCTTCGTGTGCAGCCATTGTTTCGAGGTCCCGAAGCAAACAAAGAACGCCAGGGGGTGCATGATTCGTCGTCACCAAACACGAGGCGGTTTCTCTGGGGGTGAATCAATTTTTTTTGCCCGGTCTGGTGGAGGGCGAACACTGTGCATCAGCGTGGGCAGCTTGATTCAGAGACATGGCGAGTGACGTCGGCAGCCACCCCGGCGTACTGCGAGAGTCTACATTATAGTTTTTTTTCGGCTTTTCGGCGTCTCATTTATTGATTGTTTTTTTGTTCGGGCGTTTGCTGCTGAGTAGTCGTCTGACCATTGATTGTAGCATCGGTGATGAAAAGCAATGCAGCCTGCCGATCCTATGTTTGGTCACCCGATGCGCCATGCAGATCGCTCTTCGCTTTCAACCTCGGCAGTGTATTTTCACGCATGGCATCGGCTGAGCCGTAGGCCCGAAGGAAGATTCTTTCAAAATCCTACAGATCATGTGGTTGCGCAGACACTCAAAGATGTATATGAGCTTTCTCATCGACCAGAATGACACTGCAAATCCCAAGTGTGAGACTGTATCATTCCCACGGTAGCCAAGTGTCATCCGCTGAGTTGAGGTGCGAATTGTCCCCGGGCTGACGCAACAAATGCCGAACTACGACCTTGAAGCGGTTCGCAGAAAAGATACCAGTAGCTGTTCTACGAAGCCTTCAATCTTCGCGTCCCTGTTCAACGATGGATACCTCCGAACGTGAAGCGCTCGGATCATCCGAAAGGTCTGGGCAGCTTCTGAAATGAAGCAAATGGCAAGAGTCGGCACTGTTGGAAGTGTATCGCTTGTTCGGCTCACAAGCCCTCCCTTTCACACGGAATTTTAAGCTCGAACCGATACTGACACATACGATTTCAACATAACCTCGGCGCCTATCCGTCGTCTTTCTTCCAGCCAGACTCACCTGAATGTCAGCAGCCGAGGTGAATCATGACGCAACGCAAGCGACAAACAGAGAGGTCGTAGTATGTTTGAAAGTATTCTTTCATTTTGAAGGTGAAACCTAAGCCGTGCACAAGAGTGTCTATGGCCAGGAGGACCTAGTGTAGTAGTAGTATACAGCATTGGAAAACGAGAAGATTCTAGGGGACGACAAAACGAAGATGCGGGACTATGCTGGTAGGGACGAGAGGGACTGAAGTGCAAATGGGAGGACGAGGCGATTTGGGGATCCGAAACATAGGGCCATGACGTGTTGGGAAGCGTAAAGACAGCTACTCTCGATCGATTCCTTTCGTATGAGAAGCGTAGCACAGCCTTGTGGTCAAGAAGGGTGGGAGATGCAAGCGGCCCAGTCCAAAGGGACGGGCGCAAGCGATTGCATCACCAACTCCTTGTTCACTTCTATCTTTCTGTCGCATGTTGAGCGGAGAGAGAGACGCTTAAGTCCACCAGGTAATGGGGACCATGCCGGCATCGCGGTTCGACAGCTGGTCGAAAGCACCAGTCGACAAGTCGAGCGAGCCGTAGTCGCAGGTGGGGCAGGTGTCGGCGATGGTGGCCTCGATGGTCTTGCCGTTACCCTGGATCCAGATCGACTTGCCGCAGAGTCCGTCGTTCATCTGCGCGCTGTTGACTGCGACGATCGGGCGGGAGTCCGAGTTGTACTGACCGCACGATCCGGGGTTGCCGTTCTGGTAGAAGTAGGTAGCCTGACCATCACCACCAGCACGCTTCTCGAGAGGAGCAGCGACAACGGCGGAGGCGGCAGCGAGGGCCGAGATAGCGAGAGTGAAGAACTGCATTTTGTGTGTATGTGGTAGAGCCGAAGCCTGTTTATGTGTCTAGAGTGTGTGTAGAGATTGTATGAAGGGGTTGTGTTGATGGAGAAAGGGAAGCAGGTAACGGCGAAAGCATGGTCCTCTTTATACCATTCAATTTCGTCTAACGACACTCACTGCGACGTCTATAGCAGACACTGCACCATACTGCGACGTCTCTCACGCATTAGCGGAGCGAAGCTGGTGCAGCATCAGCAGGAACAAGCAGGCTAAAAATTTTGTGCAGGCGCCTCAGGACGGCTCTCTTGTGCTAAAACAGGAACTTCGTGTTCCTTGACACGGGCTGAGCATCTAGGACTCCGTTTCACAGAGCATCGTGGTCAGTGCTGAACAAATTTTAGGGGGTCAGGAGGTACCTGGCCCAAAGGTGACCCACCAGAAACTTCTTTTTTTTGTCTCAATATGGAGTCGGCTCGGTGGACCTTGCAATGGAGAAAAAGAAGCTTGAGGCAGTTTTGCGAAGTCGGAATGACAGCGAGCGGAAGCCAAGTCGCACTGCAAGAGCGGCACAAGGTCTTCGTGTTTGATTCAGCGTCTAGGCATGGATCCGGCGATGCAAGGCTGACAGAACAGCTTGGCAACGAGGGTGCTGGAACCGGTCCCTCGACCCCCCGTCCGATCCTCGAAACTGCTTTGTTTGCCGCCCTCGCGTGGCTTGCGGATCGCTGCTCAGTGACAAGCGAGAGAATACTCGAGATCGACCAAGTCATCAGCGGCAAGATATCGTCAAGCTTGCAGAAGCGAAGCCTGACCAAGGCGGCAAGTCGTACCCTTCAAATTTCATTCTCCCCTGTCACACAGACGCACACTACCCTGAAAACGAAGCGAGTCAACACGAGGCCGCACTCCCGATCGGTGGTTCCGCAAAGCTTTGGCGAGTTCCTGGCTGTTGGCTTTGAAAGGAAGGTCCAGCTTGACGGCAGCGGCGGCAGCAGTCGGCAGTGTTAGACAGCGGATCGACGTCGTTTAGCCTAAAAAAACTAAATTCAATTAATTAAATCCTATTTTGACGAAAGTCAGCACCCTCGAAATTTGTGGGCGCCGATTTCAAGCGCAACATTCTCCTCATCACGCAGCACCGTTCCGAGGCGCTGTCAATTGAAAAACTCGCCCCCACGTCTCTGTCGGTCACCTTTCAGTGTCGACAAGCGGCAGCCACCAACCCACTCGCTCGGTCCAGCTTCAAACCTTCGACCATCCGTCTGCAGACCGTGATGCGGCTGGGCGTAGAGAGAGCGTGTGGGGGACATAGCGGAGTTCGTTTTGCCGTTCTCGATGTCGAAGGGCCTGCTTCTGCCATTTCCGTTTCATCGCTCAGCTTCGGTTGTGAAAAGGAGAGCCCATCATTTTGTCGGCAACGGGACCGAGTCGCTAATGGATCGACGTCTCTTGACGTGCCGGCTCGAACCTGCTGCATCGTTTGTCAGAAGCGACAAGTGAAGCCAAAATAGGCAAGTGAACGAGCTTCCCTGCCTGACAAGAAGTCGAGTCCCCCTTTGTGACGGAATCGCAACGAACGAAGACGATGAAAGCAGCGAGGAACCCTGGAAGGAATGTTGGACCACGGATCAATTCTGCAAGCCTGCTGCAAAGCATTGTAGCCGTGCATCGGCCGTGTTTGCATTTCTCGGCGTGCTTGCGGTGCAGACAAACGCCGATGCACCTTTCATCCCCTCGACGTTGTCCTCGCCGACCGATGACTAATTCATCACACCGTACAGCACCGCTACCACCAGAAAATTCTGTCAGGGATCGGCAAGGTGAGTAGAGCATTTCACGATGCCGCTCCCACGACACCGCCTGGTGACCGGAGCTCTGTTTCAATCTCTGACTGCGACTCGAATGCGAGAACGACATCCAGCGTGGAAACCTTGCATCCGCACCTCATCGCAAGAATTGGAGCGGTGAAACCTGTGAAGGCAGCTGTGGTCGAAATGCCATGCTGAAAAATGTCTCAGACCGCATAGCCATCGTTGCGGTATTTGATTCTCAGCAGAGAAACTAGTGGAGGCGTGACGGTCGCGTGGAAGATCATGCCTCCCGACGGCGGCACGCGGCGATGACGAAGCGGGTGGTCCCCATTTTCGCTCTCTCCGAAGCCATCGTGTTGCTCATGTCGGAGCTGCCGCAGCGACATCGCCGGTCGTGGGCTGCGGCATGCAGCCACGGAGGATGCGAAGATGAGGAGAGAGAGCGTCTCCACAACCCCGTTTTGTTGTTCTTCCTCCCTCGGCGAGTTTCCCCTGAATTCGGCGCGTGACCGTCGGGTGACAGCTAAATGCCGAAAAAACTTCCGGCTCAGCAAGCAGACGGGGGTCTTCGCAGTGATCACCGAGCTGCGTGTGGATGGCTCTTTCGAGCTGTGCTGTGCAGTGGCGCAGCAATGCATGGCTTTCGCCCGTCACCCCCCAGAAATTTTTGACTTTTGCAATCACGCAGTTGCCAGCAGCTTAGCGCCATCTGTCAAAGTCACGACCTTGCCGTTGCAGAAGGGAAGCCACTCGATCTCAGCGACCTCGATCCTCCCGACCAGAGCTTCTTGCCGACTTCTTCGCGGAATTTATGCATCTCTTGCGATGAGCACGGAATGGTGCAAAACCTCGTTCGCTTGGTCAAACATAGCCACGGCACGGCCTCGTCAAGAAGATCGAGGGTGGGAGTGCTCGCGTCGCACAGTGTTTCGTGCGTGTCCCTGCACAAGAGGCGTTGCTCCGACTGGACTGTGCATTCGTCCGACAAGCCCAAATGAAGCAACGAATCGGTTGGGGACATGGCGCGGTGAGAAGCAGAGCGGCAGTCAGCCGACTATGCTTAGATGCGGTCAGAGACGGCCGTAGAAGGGGAGGGGCAGGACAAGTCGGCGAAGCCAGCTGCTTCCAAGGGCAGACACCGAAGATCGAACTGGGATCGCGATCGCATCCCACACAGCTCCCGATGTCGTGCGCCTTTCTCACTTTGACATGGGGCAAGACTTGTCCAGATATTCACTGGCGCTCTCATATCGACTACAGGAAAACCCGGAAGCAGCAGAAGGATCAGGCTTTCGAGCTTGACCGCAGCTTTGCTCTGTCGTTGATGAGCTTGCCTGTAAGTTACGAGTTGCTCCTCAACCGACATTTTTCAGACCTCAGTTTTGGTGGTGAATTGTGGGGTTTTCTCTTTTGCCCGCGATGTCACTATTGAGTCGATCTACTCTAACAAAAGGCATCAATTTTTTACCCAGATAGCCATCTCCCGATCTTGGTTGCATCGATCGATGGCTCACGTGTTGACGAAGGCAAACTCTCGAATTCGCAAGACGGATCGAAATTCCGTTCAGCCACAAAAGCTGTCATCATTGCACATGAGTAACAGCGAGAACGGAGCACGTTGGCTGGAAAAGCACGCGTCGAGCCGATGGATCGTCGCTCGCAAAGGCGCCCCGCCGTTCGTTTTGCAACCGATCTAAGCATGCTGGTTCCGACTTTTCCTCCAGACGGACCGACCGAAACGGCTATCATCTAGCGTTGCGGCAGCGAAGCCACCCAACTCGCGCTGCCTCTACTACCATACAAGAGTGGCTTTCATGCGTGGCCGCTACTGCATCCATCTCCCGTGACTTCGGTGGCGCGAGCGACGAAGAGCCGCGACAAGCCACCGAAGCGGACGTCCACAAGGGAACTGCTCAGTGAAGAGGATTGACTGAGTTGGAAAAACGTGCCAAGAGAATGAAGATGGCACTTTGAGGAACGACGGCGTGTCTCGGTGCCAGGCAAAAACAAACACGCAGCCAAGAAGAAGAAAGCTCCACAGCAGCAGCAACCTGCACATCGCCGGTGCGAACACCCCACTCCTCTCGTCGCTGGCTACGGAGAGACCGACTTCGGGCTGGCTTGGATGGCCACCTGGCTTGCTAGCTCGCTGGCGAGTATCCGGGGGTAAGAAGAGACAGTCAACGCTGGCGGAATCTCTCCGCCGTGAGGCAGTGCATCGTCAGTGCTTGACCCCTCTCTCTCCTCTGTGAGCTGACACGGCCGCTAAAGCGCGCTCTTTCTCTCGAAGATCGTGCTCGAGATCGCGACCTGCTGCTCGAAAAGTTTCAGAAACACACACCCACACCAGATAAGAAGAGCAAAAAATCAGAATAAAATGGCAGCACACAGGCAGACACGCAAGAGCCAGCCGATCAAGTCAGGGTCAGGGTCAGGGACAGGGACTGAAATCGCAGTCAGGGTCTTTTTTCCATTTTCTGTCTCAAATCGATGTCAACGCACGCCAACGCTGTGCTGGCTGGACACGGGCGTGCTGCTTGAATGCGTGTGTGTTGGCTGATCCGCTCCGTCACTTTGCTGCAGCTCGATTCTTGCTGGCTGGGCTGAGATTCGCTGCGTCTGCTCACCACCGCTGACTTTTACTTGCTCCGCTCGGCCTGACCGTATCCACGGCTTCCATCGCTTCTTCTTTCTCGATTTGGCCCTTCCATCCTTCTCCGATTCCGCTACCGTAGCCGTTCTCATACACGGATATTCTTCGTGTTTGGAACCTCCCATCGCCTCCATCCATCGGCGCGGCTCTGCCCGTTTTACCACGCCTCTTTCCGGAAACCGAACGACATCCACCAGATCCTCGAAGGCATCGTCGACTTCAAGCTCATTTCAAGAGACCTGCAAAACACCTTGCAACCACCCGGATCTCCTCGACTTAATTCATGCATCGCTTGCCGTAGATCCTTGACCGATTATTCTTACGGTCTCAGCCAGCGAGCACGCAGCAAAAAGGGGCCAGCAGCACTGCCTTTGGTGTCTCTCGTCGTACAAGACCAATAAGCCTCTCTGCCCACTTCCCCGGTCCACACAAGACTCACACTGCTCTCCATCTACGCCACTGGATCCTCCAATCAGCGTCCAAGACTCACGTCGGACAAGATCCGCCGCACCTTGTACCCATCATCCTTGAACTCCCACGGCTTAGACCTTTGAGCCCCAAACCGATACCAGGATGGCTGCCCCAGTTTCGTCAGCCTACGCCTTCCACCACCGCTTCGATGCCGCACCGGAAAAGCAGCCTTCGCTCCTCAACGAGGCTCCTTCCAAGCCACAAGATGGCGCAGAGCACTTCGAGTATCCCGACCTAGACGCAGGTCAGTTCTACTCTTCTGCTGCCACTCATGCGATCCCAGCACCTGCTCTCACCAAGCTCCCCGATTTCCCAGAGTTTAAAGGTTTCGACTCCGATTCCCACTTCCTCTCCAAAGACGGCGCCAGCGACAGGCTCTTCAGCCAATACGCACCTCAACACGCCACCTCTGCCGCGCTGGTAGAGCCCCAATCGGCTCAGATCGAAGGAAGTCCTGAGGCCAACGAGCTCGACAACGCAGCAGAAGCAGAAGCAGCAGCACCGGTGTCGGCACCGGAACCGGTACAGCCAGCCGCAGCGTCTCCTCAACAGGCAAGCACGCAGCTCGTGTCCCCTCCTGATCAGACTGCACAAGCTCCCACACCCCATCTGCCCTCAGAAGCGGGAAGCGCTGCTGCCAGCGAAGGTGCTCGATCGCACGACCAGCAATACCCGCAGCAACAGCCGCTCCAGCCGCAGCTCGAACGTCATTTCTCGTCGGCCAGCTCCTACGTCCAACATCCTGCAGTCAACTCCATCAGTCACGACTCGCAGCACCCGCAGGCTCCTTCGCATAACTCACACACCAGCCCTCGCAGCCCGCTTCCTAAGCCTCCCTCTCTGCCTAGTTCTCCATCCATGCAACAATCTGTACCAAACGGAGCACCGTTCCCGCAAGCGACTTCGCCTCGCAGTCCTCCTGTTCCCGCCTTTGCCTTCCCCGCCCAGGCTCCCGTTGCAAGCTCAACACATTCTCACAACTCGTCATCCCCGCAAAGGCCGCTTCCGCGGCCTTCTGCCGAAGCCCTGCCACTCGCTGCTCTTCAGATCAACGACGCGGACCGAAGCCTCAGACAGCAGCCACCTGTACCGTCTGCTGGCAATCGCGACGAGAACGCCGATCGAGAGCGACCCAGCAGCTTCTTTGGCATGCAAAGGCCCGCTGCTGCAATCAACGCCTCCGGTCAACAGGTCCCAGTCCCTGCTAGCCTGCTCCCCGGTGACGACGACGGCTTCTATCAGGATCAGCACCATCTCAACCAGTCCAACGGCCACTCTCTGCCTCACCAGCGCTCTCCGCAAACACAAGCACCTCGTCCCTCCTCCTTCTTTGGCGTCGAAGGCGACTCGCACTCCAGCATCGCCCCCGAGTCGGCCTCCATACCCTCCCCCGCAGGCGAGATGAATGTCTCCGGTCCAGGTGGGTCTTCGTTCCACCGCGCAGAGTCGGTGCCACGCGGCATCTCCACCGCTGCTGGCGGCACCGGCAACGCACCCATGCCCTCTTCGGGGGGATACGGCGGTCTCGGACCTGCAGGCGCCACGCGTCCGGCAAGCATCGCTCCCTCCGTGGCCAGCGGTCCTCTACTCGACCACAGCCATCTCAAGGTCGGCCAACAGGCGTCTCTGCTCAGCCACGGCAAGACGCTCGAGCTGTATCGGCAGAATGCAAAGAAGACCAACGATCCTAACCTCATCTACGAGCTCGCTGTCTTTATGGTCGATGCCGCCAAGACCATGGGCACAGAGGATGAGGCTAATGGCCACGTCGCCGCGGTCAACGGCCCCAACAAGGTCGACACGCAGAAGGAAGAGCTCATGAAGGAAGCCACCGGCCTGCTCAAAAAGATCGCGGATCGTGGTCATCCCGACGCGCAGTACTTTTTGGCCGACTGCTACGCGAACGGCATCGGCACGCGCACAGGCAAGCAGGATTTCGGCTCGGCTTACACCTACTTTGTACTCGCCGCCAAGCACGGCCATCCCGATGCGGCATATCGCGCCGGGACCTGTTACGAAAAGGGTTGGGGCTGCCGCAAGGATGCGGGCAAGGCCCTCCAATTCTACCGCAAGTCGGCTGCTCAAAGCCATCCCGGCGCCATGTACCGCCTCGCCACTGCCGAACTCAACGGCGAGCTCGGCCTGAAGAAGAACGCTAAGGAGGGCGTCAAATGGCTCAAGCGATCCGCCGAAGCGGCTACACCAGAGTTCCCGCATGCGCTCCACGAACTGGCTCTGCTTCACGAGCGTGGCATAGACAATGTGCTCTTTGTCGATCCCGAGTACAGCTGCGAGCTGCTCGCCCAGGCGGGCGAGATGGGCTATGCACCCAGCGCCTACAAGCTCGGCGTCAACTACGAGTACGGTCGCATGGGCTGCCCACAGGACGGTGGTCTCAGCATCCACATGTACAACATTGCTGCGCAGCAGAACCACAAGGAAGCGTGCTTTGCGCTCACCGCCTGGTACCTCGTCGGTGCTCCTGGCATCTTGCCGCAATCCGACACCGAGGCCTACCTGTGGGCCAAGAAGGCCGCGGAGCAGGGTCTCGCAAAGGCCGAGTACGCCGTCGGCTACTTTACAGAGATGGGCATCGGCACCGTAAAGGACATTGGCGAGGCGCGCGCCTGGTACAAGAGGGCTGCCGATCACGGCGACAAGCGTGCCAACCAGCGTGTTGCTGCTCTGCAAGGACGCGGTGGTCCGACCAGCCTTGCTGGCGTCGGTGCTGGCGCACAGGCGCCTGCTCTCAACCGACAGCAGCAGCGAATGGAGCAGAGGCAGGAGCAACGCGAGAGCATGTACGAGTTTGGGCGACACGCACAGCCTACGTCGGCGCCGTTCCCCGCCAGCGTCACCCAGAGCTCCATGACGCCTAACTCGCAGACGAGCTACCCAACGCCGCTGGCTATGCGAGATGCGCAGACGCAACAGCGCGAACAGCAATACCTCGCTAACGTCGCCGCCAACGAGCGTGCACAGGCTCGTGCCATGCTGCGCCACTCGCCTTCGCAGCCAGACATGCACTCGCCCATCTCCACCAGCGGCGCCTCGTCTGTCATCGGGCTGCCTCGTCCACCGCCCTTGCCACAGCAGTATCAGCCGCAGCCGTCGCAACCGCTACCGCAATCGCCACCCTACCAGCAGCAGCAGCCGCAGGCGTATCCTTCGTATCCCATGAATGGTAGCGCGGGCCCACCTGCCCCGTACATGAATGGGCAGATGCAGCCACACAATCCCATGTTCCCACCAAGCGCTGGACCCGGTGCAGGATCTGCATATGGAGGAGGGGCCGGATCTGCGGTAGGACCACCTTCTGGCGCGATGGGTCCAGCCTCGCCAGTCGCTGGCGGCAAGGAGGACGAAAAGAAAAAGAAGAAGGGTTGGTTTGGGAGGTCGTAAGCTCGTCGCAATAGCCTGCCTTGCACACGTTTCACAACCATGTGTTGCCTTCGCTGGCGCAAAAGTACATTCTTCCCTGAACAATTTGATTATTTTGTGCTCTCTGTTACAGATGGTTGTCTGATGTGTCACGACAGAAATGCCTGAACATGTAGCGCAGCGTGGCGTGTGTGATTGGGCCCTTTCTGCGACTCTCTGTCTGCTGTGCGCCATTACATCGGCGATTGTGCTCGTGATGATATGTAACTTGTGATGCGCGTCAGCTCATGATGGTTCGCAACTTGCGTTTCGTTGCCGGTGTCGCGACTGTCTGTCTGCTGTGCGCCATCGCATCGATGATAGTGCTGTGATGGGATGCAACTTGTGATGCGCGTCAGCTTATGATGGTTCGCAACTTGTGATCCGTAGCCGGTATCGCAACAGTACAATCTTTGCCGAACGTTCTGAATTCGTCATGTTCTCTGTTCCACATGGTTGTCTGATGAGTCAAAGGAAGGATGTCTGACGATGCAGCGCAGCGCGATGTGAGTGACTGCCGCTTTCGTCCAACTGTCTGTCAGCTGTGCAAAATTGAATCGACAAGTGTGCTCATGGTGGGATGCAACTTGTGATGCGTTAAGCACCGACCGCTCAGATGCGGGTGTCGCAAAAAGGGGGGTTCTTTCTGCAACCTTTCATATGCCCTCTCATGTATCTAGATTCTCCCTTCTCCTCCTCCATCATCTTTCTCATCGTCGCTAGGCTGGTCTTCTCCCTCCCTTTGTTGTTGCTCTTCCTTGCGCTCGTCCAGCCACCTCTGCAGCAGATAGAGGAGGCTGAATCGACCTCCCAGGTCTCACAGACCTCATGCGCAGCCCAACGTGAGTGACGTTTTGCCTGGAAAACGCTTTTTCTGCAACTGTCTGGCTGCTGTGCGCCATTGAATCGACAATCGTGCTCGTGACGGGATGCAGTCGGTGATGCGCTGAGCGTCAACCCCTGAGATGGCACCTGTCACCTTCGAAGTGTATCGACCGCTGCTTGCAGGTGCCTGATGGACAGACACTGCGGTGCCGAATCGCTGTCGAGTTGAACGCCTTGCCAAGAGATGTATTGAGGATTGGCTTTTGTTGCTTGTGCATTTTGACGCGTCGTGAATGCGTTTGAGAGGAGAGCTTGGCTGAAGAGTGCATGCGGCAACCGAGATTAGGAATGCGGGCTGAACTGATGGATGGGAAAGACCGCATCGCTCTTGGCTGACGTTTGAGTGAGCGCTCTAGGAAGACAGCTACCGATGCCGCTCTCGGGTTTACTTCCTGACTGATCCCCTAGGACGCTTTTGCGGTTCTGCGATATCTGTGAGGACTTTTCCGACTTCGGTCGAAGGAACAACCTTTCTTCTCCTTTAGCTCCAGCCACTTTCGATCTCTTCTCCGTTTCTTCCACTCCATTAAACATGCCTAGTCTCGGCCACAGGTTCCGCCAAGACCTTGGACCAATCCGTCTGCTTATCCTTTTCCTGATCCACCAATCCGACCAGGCATATGCTATCGCCTCTTAAGATGTACAGCCCGAGCGGTACTTCCTCTACACCGTCATCCGGATCGAATATCCTCTCTGTGGAGTTCGCCAAGATGATGCTGCCTACCGCGTCCGATCCACGAAGCGTACCGACGATGCATCGACCGTCTTGGGTTATGACGAGGACGGATTGGTTGAGGTACTGCTGCAGGGCGGACATCGTCAGGGATGTTGGGGGACAGTCGCAGATGAGCGGCTATGAGAAGTGATGAGAGGAGATCATGTGTGTGTGTTCGGTGGGAAGAGGGGCGAGGAGGCGTGAGAAGCGGGATTGGATTAGGGATGGGGATGGTTCGTTGCGATCTGTGTAGTGCTGAGTTGCGGATGGGATCGAGATGGAGATGCAATCGAGCTTGTGCGGGAAAGCAGAAGCTTGCTTGAATATGCTTGGAGACAAGATGTGGGTGTGTGATTGCTGGCGTCGGCGTGATTGTGATCGTGAATGAGTGGAGTGGTGATGTATGAGGATGAGAAGAAAGATCAAGAAGCCGTGCGTGCTTCAACACGCAAACATAAAAAAGTGGAGCAAAATCATAGCGATGTTAGAGCGGCTACTCGTGACGTCTGTGCGGAAAACGGAAAAGAAGAAGAAGACGACGAGCTGGATTGGAATGCGATGCACACCCAAAAGGCGGATTCTGTTCGATGGCGAGAGAGCGCTTTCGGAAGAAAGTGGAACTCGGTTGCGGATACAGTTGTAACAGAAGCGCACGAGCACCATCGGCATCCACCCACCGCAACACGATCATCCACAATCTTGGCCCAGAATGCTCGCTTCTCGTAGCGTTCGCGCCTTTGCTGCGCCGTCGCGCTCGTCCCCAGTCGCTGCTCGCGCTCTGCGAACAGTCGCTCATGCGAGGCCTCGCCCGTTGATCGCATCATCAACCTCGTCCTTGATCGCAGACACTGCATTCGCTCATGTCGGGCGACGCACTCTCTTCACCAGGGCTCCGCCAACACCTCTTGCACGCACCAAGCAACTCGTCTATCTCGTGTTCGCCATCGCAGCCGGTACTCTCGGCGTT
The DNA here is from genome assembly GCF_000403515.1 of Pseudozyma hubeiensis SY62. Classification (NCBI taxonomy): domain Eukaryota; kingdom Fungi; phylum Basidiomycota; class Ustilaginomycetes; order Ustilaginales; family Ustilaginaceae; genus Pseudozyma; species Pseudozyma hubeiensis. The sequence goes on along the minus strand of NW_012133810.1, from coordinate 25,686 downwards.
GCCTACTATGCAGACTCTCGATCCGCTATCCACCGCTGGATCGCCATTCCAGCTCTCAAAGCCTTTTTGGATCCAGAGTCAGCACAGAAGCTCGCTGTCAAGATGCTCGAGACCGGACTCGCACCACGCGACCTGGTCGACGACGACGCTGTGCTCGAGACCGAGCTGTTCGGTAGGAAGCTCTCCAACCCCATCGGTCTCGCAGCTGGATTCGACAAGCAGGCGGAAGCCATCGACGGCCTGCTCGACCTCGGCTTCGGATTCATCGAGATCGGAAGCGTCACTCCAGAACCTCAACCGGGTAATCCTCAACCTCGCTACTTCCGCTTGATCGAAGACAACGCCTGCATCAATCGATTTGGCTTCAACTCGGAGGGACACAACGTCATCCTCAGCCGTCTCAGAGATCGTATCCGCAGGTGGCTGCTTCACTCGTCCAGTGTAGCCAGTCTGCAAGACGCGCTGGTTGCATCCCCCGACTCGGCCACCCCGGATGCCAGACAGCTGATCGCATCGCACCCGAAGAGTACCTCTGCCTTTGTCGATGCAACCGACCTGCCTCGAAGCTTGCGACCAGCCAAGATGCTCGGCATCAACCTGGGCAAGAACAAGACCAGCAAGGAGGAGAGTGTCGATGATTACGTCAAGGGTGTCGAGCGTCTTGGTCCCTACGCGGATATGATCATCGTCAACGTCAGCAGTCCCAACACGCCTGGACTGCGCCGCTTGCAGCGTCGCGGAGTGCTCGAGGATCTGCTCACCCAGGTCGCCAAAGCTCGCGATAGCATGGTCGAGTCGCACCTGCGTTTCTCGGACAAGAAGGTGCCCGTGCCACTGCTCGTCAAGATCGCACCGGATCTGAGCGAGGAGGAGCTTCACGATGTGGCCGATGCAGCACTTAAGAGCGGCATCGACGGACTGGTCATCAGCAACACCACCATCTCCCGTCCAGCGTCGCTGCGATCTTCGGAGCACGTCCGCGAGACGGGCGGCCTTTCGGGTCCTCCCGTCAAGCCGCTTGCTCTCAAGGCGCTGACTACTGTGAACAAACGCTTGCAAGGTAAGCTGCCCATCATCGGATGCGGTGGAATCGCCAATGGTCAAGATGCGCTCGACTACGCCAAAGCAGGCGCCAGCGCCATCGAGCTATACACTTCCTTCGGCTATCAAGGTGTCGGTCTGCCGCGTCGTCTCAAAGATGAGTTGGTGGAATTGCTCAAAGCCGAGGGCAAGACGTGGAAGCAGGTGGTCGGGAGTGGACTCGATCTGTCCAAGATCAGCATTGCAGCTCCTAACGCTGAAACGCCCACAGGACTGCACCCCGGCAGCGATGCCGCGTTCGAAAAGAGCGTTGCCAGCGTAAAGCTCGAACTCGATGGGTTGCGGGAAAAGTTCGGTCTCAACCAGACCCTCACCAAAGAAAACTTGCACAGCTTCCTGCCCACGCGAGAATCGGATGCCACGTACTACGACCTGATCGAAAAAGCTCACTCTGCCTTGGGGCTCGAGTTTGCAGCTGGTGAAAAGACGCACGTATCAGCGCCCTCCTCCACCGGCCTGTCTCGACAGCAGCCAGCGACGGCGGGCGAGAAGCAGGTGCAAAGGGCAGAAGAGATCTTGCAAGATCCCAAGGTTCCCAATGTCAAGGTGGAGATCAAGGACAAGACCAAAAAGGTGTTTGGCGAGACGACACAGGGCAAGGTGCAGGAGGCAAAGGAGAATGCGGCGAATCGCGATTACGGCAAGATCGACAAGGTTCGCGTTGTGTAGTGCTGACCGCGTCTCTCACATGAAACTGCAGTTTGTCTCGTTAGAAGAAGCATGTCCGTACAGCTTGGTTTGCGGTCTGGATGTTCTGCTGTGGTGCTTGAGCAAATGAGTTTGAGGACGATGTTGACCTGGAATGAGACCGAGTCGCGTGATCGGGTCGATCGGGTAGAGCGAAACAAGAGAGCCATGCACAGACGCGGATGAGCTCGTCAAGGCGTTTCAGGGTGCAGAGCGAGCAGCGGTACAGTGGCAGCGCACGACCGAGCCAACGCCAAATCGAGTCGAATATTTTTGGAGGCTTTTGGTTTCTTTCGCTTGGGCCAGTCTCGGCGGCATCGCACCCGACTTCTACGCACTCTCTCTGCATCCTCAAGCCAACAACATCAGCTCTCTTTCCCCTACCTACCTCATTCTTACTAAAATCAACACAACCGGTGGACAGATATCGGCTCGCTTCCGACTTGCTGACAAGGTGCTGGAATCGTCTTGTAAATAGGCTTCGACCGCGCCTCTCGGCTGCCTTCCTTTGCGCCGGCACGCCTCCGACAGCTCTGAGCTCAGCAGCAGCAGCATCACCTGCCACCCGAGCACTATCGACCTACAGCGTTCACTGCCGCTCAGTGCTGCTGAATTGCTGCCCTTTGCCGACGCTGCACTCAACGGGGCCTCGGTCATGGCTGGCAACTGAACACGGCTCAGCAGCCCTTGCCTAACTGTACTTTCGCCCTAGCGAAGGTTCAGCTGGCAGCAGCTTTGGCGACACCATCATGTCTCTTCTCGGCAACCACCAGAACGATGTTCTCAATCGCATCTTTGCTGGACTCAAGAGCAGAGATGAACCTACACGACAGGCAGCCGGCGAAGAGCTAAAATCTCACGTGGCCTTCATCGTCTCGGAGCTCAAGGGCGACAGCCTCTCTTCCTTCAACAACGATCTCCACCGCAGAATCTTCGAGCTCGCACACAGTCAACATGTTCACGAAAAGCTCGGCGGCATCATCGCCATCGAGGAGCTTATCGAGCAGGAGAGCGAGGACAACAGCGCGCGTCTATACCGATTCTACCAGTACCTCAAACCCAACTTGCCGTGCAACGATGCTTCCGTCATGATCGCAGCTTCCCGCGCTCTCGGCAGAGTCGCCTATCACGGCGGTCAGTCACTAGGAGAGCAGTTCATCGAATACGAAGTTCTGCGTGTTCTCGACTTCCTCCAAGCCGGCGATCGAAACGAGTCGGGTCGATATGCCGCAGTTCTCATCATTCGCGAGATGGCCAAAAGGGTGCCTCAACAGTTTCACCCTTACGTCCCTCGTGTCCTAGACCGTATCTGGGTGGCTCTTCGTGATGTTCGCGTCATCGTCAGGGAAGGTGCAGCAGAAGCCATGGGCGCCTGCCTCGGCATCATCGCTGCGAGGGAAAAGCAGATGGGCAGCCACTTCTTCGAGTCCATCTACGAGGAGGCCGAAAAGGGCCTCAAGATGAGCGCCGCCGAGGCCATCCATGGAAGTCTGCTCGCTGTACAACAGCTTCTCCAGCACTCCAAGACCTTCATGCGCAATCGCTTCCAACGCGCCTGCGAGCTCGTCTTTCGCCTCCACAAGCATCGCGATCCGCTCATTCGTCGTACCATCACCAATCTCGTACCCGTCTTGGCGCGTTATGACCCACAGTACTTTGCCGAGGAGCATCTCGGCGCTGTGATGGGCATCCTCACCGAGCAGTTGCGCAAAGAAAAAGATCGCTCACCCAAGGAGTCAGCGCAGACGTTCGAAACCATCGGCTTCGTTGCTGCTGCCATGGGCCCCAGGATGAAGCCTTTCATCGAGCCTGTCCTGGCTTGCGTCAAGGAAGGCTTGCAGATGCGTGGAAAGAAGAACGCTACACCAGAAGGCCCCATCTTCCTCTGCGTCGGCAACCTCGCCACGGCGGTGGGTCCGCACCTCACAAGATACATGCATGACCTGCTCGACCTCATGTTCTCCTGTGGCCTCAGCATCCCGCTCGTCACGGCGCTCGATGGCATCGTCAAAGCCATCCCTCCGCTCATGAAGGTGGTTCAGGATCGTCTGTTAGACATGCTGTCCATGACTCTGATCGGCCAGCCCTACCGCCCGCTTGGAGCGCCTGCTAGTCTCCGTCCCTCTGCCAATGCCAGCCGCGATGTCGTGGCAGCACAGACGGTCGAGTCCAAGGGTGTCGAAACCATCACAGTCGCGCTTCAGACGCTAGGTCGTTTCGACTTCCAGGGTCACATCCTCAACGAGTTCGTCCGCAACTGCACGCTCCCCTATCTCGAGGATGACCACGCGGCGGTGCGACAGGCTGCGGCCGAGACGTGCGCAGATTTGTTCGTCAACGATCCCATCTGCCGTCAGACCAGCATGCACGCCATCGAAGTCGTCAACGATGTTCTCGACAAGCTTATGACCGTCGGTATCGCTGATCCGGACCCGGAACTAAGATGGACGGTACTCAGTAAGTTTGGTGCGCAAGAGCAGTTCGACCGTCATCTCGCCCAGTCCGAGTACGTGCGATCCCTCTTCATCGCGCTCAACGACGAAAAATTCAAAGTGCGCGAGGTGGCCATCGTCATCATCGGCCGACTTGCCAAGCACAATCCTGCCTACGTGATGCCTTCACTCCGAAAGGCGCTCATTCAGCTGCTTACCGAGCTCGAGTACTCGACCGTAAGCAGGCACAAGGAGGAAGCTGCCAAATTGCTCACCGAGGTGGTGCGAGCTTCGCAACGCCTCGTCAAGTCGTACGCGCTGCCGATGCTGGAGGTGCTGCTGCCCAAGGCGAACGATCCCAGCGTCGGTGTTGCAGCGAGAGTCATGGAGTGTCTTGGTGAGCTCGCCAAAGTGGGAGGAGAGGATCTCGCACCAAACGTCGACCAGCTCATGCGCCTTGCCATTGACCAGCTCTCGAGCACGACACCTGGATCGTCCACGGCAAAACGGGATGCAGCGCTCAAAACGCTCGGTCTCGTCGCCTCCAATACTGGCCATGTCGTCAATCCGTACCTCACGTACAGGAATCTGCTCGGGACGGTCGTTAAGATCCTCAAGAGCGAGCAGTCCAAGCCCGTTCGTCGCGAAACGATCCGTGTCATGGGTATTCTTGGAGCCTTAGATCCGTACCGGTACAAGCTGCTCGAAAAAAACGGAGACGAAGGGCAGGACGAGACGTCCAAGGGCAGCGGCACGGATTTGTTCGAGCTCGCCTTGGCAATCGGCACTTCGACGGACGACTACTACCAAAACATTGCCATCGACGCACTCATCACCATCCTCAAGGACCCTTCGCTCTCGACGCATCATCACGCCGTCATCGAAGCGATCATGTACATGTTCAAGACGCAGGGTCTCAAGTGTGTCACCTTCTTGCCGCAGATCATTCCGGCTTTCCTCAACGTCATCCGCACCTGCGGCACGGGTCTCTCCGAGTTCTACTTTCAACAGCTCGCTATTCTCATCTCGATCATCAAGCAGCATGTTCGCAGCTACCTCGAGCCCATCTTTGAGCTGGTGCAGGAGAACTGGAATCCAAACTCGAGCATCCAGCTCACCATTGTCTCGCTCGTCGAAGCTGTGGCAAAGGCGCTCGAGGGCGAGTTCAAGTCGTACTTGCCGATCTTGCTGCCCAACATGCTCCAGACGCTCGATGGAGAGATCACGAGCAAGCGACAGCCTACGTTGCTCCGCATCCTGCAAGCGTTCTATGTGTTTGGCTCCAACATCGAGGAGTATCTGCATCTGGTGCTGCCCGTCGTCGTCAAGATGTTCGAGCGTCCTGATGCGTCCCAGACGCTCCGACGTGCAGCGATCTTGACCGTGGGTAATCTGTCGCGCAAAGTCAGCTTCTGCGACCACGCGTCTCGCGTCATCCACCCGCTCGTGCGTGTGCTGCCAACGGGGTCACCCGACATTCGCAACGCGGTCATGGAGACCTTGTCTGCGCTGGTTGTGCAGCTCGGCGCATCGTACGCCATCTTCATCCCCGTAGTCAACAAGGTGCTCGTGCAGAATCGCATCCAACATACCACGTACGATCAGCTGGTCACCAAGCTGCTCAACGGCGAGCGCTTGCCGCAAGATCTATCTGCGGCCGACAGCGCCTTGGGCAGCAAGATCGACGAGTCGCCGCAAGCCGAGGCCAACAAGATGACTGTCAACCAGCAGCATCTTAAGCAGGCCTGGGATACGTCGAAAGTGTCGACCAGCGAGGACTGGCAGGAGTGGCTCAGGAGGATGGCGGTCGAGTTCATGCGCGAATCCCCAAGTCATGCTCTGAGAGCCTGCAGGAGTCTTGCGGATGTCTACCCAGCCCTGGCGTATGGTCTCTTCAATGTCGCTTTCGTGTCTTGCTGGACCGAGTTGTACGAGCAGTACCAGAGCGACCTAGTCAAGGCGCTCGAGACGGCGTTCGATGCGCCCGAGGTGCCTGGCGATGTGGTGCACATGCTGCTCAATTTGGCCGAGTTCATGGAGCACGACGACAAGGCGCTGCCCATCAACATCCGTGTGCTCGGAGATCGAGCGTACAAGTTCCACAGCTACGCAAAGGCGCTCCACTACAAGGAGGCCGAGTTCCTGACGGATCCCTCGCCGCAGGTGGTGGAGAGCCTCATCGACATCAACACCAAGCTGCAGCAGTCGGATGCTGCGTTCGGTGCCCTCACGTACGCACGCGAACATCTGGATATCACCCACCATGAGGAGTGGTACGAGAAGCTGCATCGATGGGAGGAAGCGTTGGCGGCGTACGACCGCAAAGCGATGCTCGACCCGGACGACTATGGCGTGGCGTTTGGAAAGATGCGCTGTCTACACGCTTTGGGAGAGTGGGAGCATCTCTCGGATCTCGTGCAGCAGAAATGGGGCAGGGCGGATATGGAGGATCGTCGACACATGGCGCCGCTTGCGGCTGCTGCTGCGTGGTCGCTCGGTCAGTGGGATACCATGGACGACTACATTTCGGCCATGCGGTCCGACTCGTCGGAGCGCTCCTTCTACCGTGCCATCCTGCACACGCATCGCTCGCAACGAGGTGCGGCCAACAAGCAGATCGCCAAGGCGCGAGAGTCTCTCGACTCGGAGCTCACTGCTCTGATTAGCGAAAGCTACGGCCGAGCGTACGATCTGATGGTGCGTACGCAGATGCTTTCCGAGCTGGAAGAGGCGCTTGCGTACAAGCTCGATTACAAGGAGCAGCCGGATCGCCAGGCCACGATTCGATCGACCTGGATGAAGCGCCTCAAGGGATGCCAGCCCGAGGTGGAGGTGTGGCAGCGCATTCTTTCCGTGCGTTCAATCGTGCTCACTCCCGCGGACGATACCGAGACGTGGATCAAGTTTGCGAACCTGTGCCGCAAGAGTGGACGCATGGTGCTGGCTGAAAAGACGCTCAACTCGCTGCTGGGTCCGGAGCGCACGAATGCCGATCCGCGCTCGCCGATCGGGCCGAGAGCGCCGCCGCCGGTCATCTACGCGCACCTCAAGTTCATGTGGGCCTCCGGTGCCCGGATCGAGTCGCTGAGCTACTTGCAGGAATTCACGCTCAACCTCGCCGAGGATCTCGGCGTGCACACCGTCGACGAGCACGGCAATCTGGTCACTCAGGACTGGCAGTCGTCGCCGCGTCTCGGCGAGTTTGCGAGGTTGCTGGCGCGCTGCTTCTTCAAGCAGGGTGAGTGGCAGATGTCGCTGCGCGAGAACTGGGTGACGGACGACAACAGCAACGTGATCGAAAGCTATCGCAGGGCGACGGAGCTGGACCGAAACTGGTACAAGGCGTGGCACGCGTGGGCGCTGGCCAATTTCGAGATCATCTCGCACCACGAGGAGAGGAACGAGCAGATCACGCCGCAGATGATCGCGGCGAGCATCGTGCCTTCTGTGCAAGGCTTCTTCCGGTCGATCGCGCTGGCGAGCGGCAACTCGTTGCAGGATACGCTGCGGTTGCTGACGCTGTGGTTCAAGTATGGCCATCAGGAGGATGTGTCGCAGGCGGTGAGCGAGGGTTTTGCGAGCGTGATTGTGGATACCTGGTTGGAGGTGATTCCGCAGATCATTGCGAGGATCACGGCGCCGTCGCCGAGGGTGCGACGGCTTATTCACAACTTGTTGTCGGACGTTGGGTTGGCGCATCCGCAGGCGCTGGTGTATCCTCTTACGGTGGCTGCGAAGAGTCCGAGCCACATGCGTATCCAGGCGGCGATGGGGATCATGGACAATGTGCGCGAGCACTCGCCGGTTCTTGTCGAGCAGGCGTTGCTGGTGTCGAACGAGCTGATCCGTGTCGCTATCCTGTGGCACGAGATGTGGCACGAGGGACTGGAGGAGGCGTCGAGGCTGTACTTTACAGAGCACAACATCGACGCCATGTTTGCCACGCTCGAACCTCTGCACGATGCACTCGAAAAGGGTCCCGAGACGCTGCGCGAGACGTCGTTCGCTCAGACGCACGGCCGCGACCTGGCAGAGGCGCGCGAGTGCGGTCGACGCTTCCGACAGTACGGCGACATTTCGGACCTCAATCAGGCGTGGGATCTGTACTACCACGTGTTCAAAAAGATCACCAAGCAGCTGCCGGCGGGCAACTCGGTGCAGCTCGATCTGCAGTACGTCTCGCCGAAGCTGTTGGCGATGCGCGACTTGGAGCTGGCGGTGCCGGGAACGTACCAGTCGGGCAAGCCGATCGTGTGCATCACTCGGTTCGAGCAGATCGTCCTGGTCATTGCGTCGAAGCAGCATCCGCGACGTCTCAAGATGAAGGGGTCGGACGGCAAGACGTACCAGTACCTGCTCAAGGGTCACGAGGATCTGCGTCAGGACGAACGTGTGATGCAGCTCTTCGGTCTGGTCAACACGCTTCTATCGATCGATTCGGAGAGTTACAAGCGGAGGTTGGAGATCCGACGGTTCCCAGTGATCCCGTTGTCGCCGAACACGGGTATGCTTGGGTGGGTGGAGAACACCGATACGCTGCACGTGCTCATCAAGGAATACCGAGAGCAGCATAAGATCCTGCTCAACATCGAGCATCGACTGATGCTCCAAATGGCGCCGGACTACGACCATCTGACGCTGATGCAGAAGGTGGAGGTGTTCGAGTATGCGTTGGACAACACACCGGGGCAGGATCTGTATCGGGTGTTGTGGTTGAAGTCGCGCAACTCGGAGTCGTGGTTGGAGCGTAGGTTGGCGTATACGCGGTCGCTGGCGGTGTCTTCGGTGGCAGGCTACATTCTGGGGTTGGGTGATCGACATCCGTCCAACTTGCTGTTGGATCGTTTGACGGGGCAGATCGTCCATATCGACTTTGGCGATTGCTTCGAGATCGCTTGTCACAGGCCCAAGTTCCCGGAGAAGGTTCCGTTCAGGTTGACGAGGATGTTGGTGAACGCGATGGAGGTTGGGGGCATCAAGGGGACGTTCAAGGTGACGGCGGAAAATACGATGAGGGTGTTGAGGGATAATAAGGAATCGGTGTTGGCGTTGTTGGAGGCGTTTGTGCATGATCCGTTGATCTCGTGGAGGTTGGTGGCGGATGATGCGGAGAGGGCGCCGGATGCGCAGGAGAACGAGGCTATTGGGGCGGGAGATGGTGGAGGTGCGGGAGAGGGGGCTGTCACGGGTGCGGCGAACGTGGGGGCTGGAGGGACGGTTGCTCCAAACCAACGCGAGTCTGGCGCTGGAAGTGCGGCGGCAGGCGGCAGTGGTGGTGGTGGCGCGATCGCCGCTCCTCCCACGGCTGCAGGCCCGCAGGCAGCGGGGGGTGCAGCACCAGCACCAGGCGGCGCAGCAGGCGCAGGTCAGGATGTTAGGAACAAGAAGGCACTCGAAGTCGTCCGTCGCATCCAGAACAAGTTGGGCGGTCGAGACTTTAATCCAGCGGAAAGCCTCAGTGTGGCAGCACAGATCGAGAGGCTCGTTCAGGATGCCACGAGCAAGGAGAATCTTTGCGTGGCGTTTGTAGGGTGGTGCTCGTTTTGGTAAGAGATGCAATGCATGTGTTTCAGTTTTTGCAAAAGACGCAGAGTGTGTTTGTGGTTTGAGGATGAGAAAGTGAGGGGCGAGGTGTTGCTGAATGCGCGAGGAGGCGACGAGGCCTTGTGATTTCAGAGTGCGTGCAGGAACATCGGATGACGCTTTTCCCGCTAACTTACTCATCGTCTCACACCTCGCACCGTCACAGCAATCACACACACTTGGCCACACAAAAAAACCACATCGTTGACGTTACATTGCCGATTCGAACAACATTACTGCATCTTCAGCCCAGAACCTTGTCCTTCTCCTCCTCAGTGCTGGACCGGCTGCTGTTGAACCTGCTGCTGCTTACTACTGCTCTCCTTCAACGCCAACAGCTGCTTGCTCCTGAACGCCTCGTAGTGGATTTGAGCGGTGGTCTCGATCAGATCCTGCAGATGGGTTCTGGTCAAAAAGTTCCTGAGATGGACAAACTCGCAATGGCTCTCGTTCTCGACATTCACCACACCGTACCTGTTCTTCCTGCCCCTGACCTGTTTGCCCTCGATGACGACGTTCTTCTCGCTGCCCACCACGGCGAAGGGGATCAACGTCCTGATCCTCTCGTTCAACTCCCTCTCCTCCTCCTCGTAGTCCTCGTTGTCGAAGGGGTAGACTCGGATGTTGTTGTACGCCATCTCGGCCCTGATCCTCTCCTTGAACAGATCCCTCTCGTCCATCGTCAAGCTGTCGCTCTTGGCGATCACGGGTACGACGTTGACGACGTCGCTCAACTTCTTCATCACCGTAACATCGATCGGTCTCAACCCGTGACCCGTGGGGTTGATGAAGAAGAGACAGCAGTGAATCCTGGTGTCGACGATGTACCTGTCCCTCATAGCGGTCAACTCCTTCCTGAGGTACGCCGAATGCTGGTCCTTGATGTACTTGATGATGGGGTCCCAGCAATTGTCGTTGTTGACGAGGTCGCCGTAACCGGGGGTGTCGACGATGTTGAGTCGAAGCTTCACGCCGTTCTCGAGGATGACGTGCGAGACGGGGTGGATCTCGGTGGTTTGACGGATGACCTCGTCGGCTGCGAAGCGTCCCTTGGTGTCGATGAGGTGCGCGGCGAAGAGCGTGTTGATGAGCGTGGATTTACCAAGACCGGTCTGACCGACGACCATGACGTTGAACTGGAAACCGCGTTTGAGCAGCTTCGACTCGATCTGTTTGGTGATCGAGTCGAATCCGACGTAGGACTGCAGAGGTGTGTGCCCCTGGTCAGAGGAAAGGACGGCCGCCATCTTCGCGTTGTGCAAGGGCAGGTGTCTGCGTGTCGGTGCTTTTGAGGTATGAGAGTCGGAAAGGAGTCGTAGCTACGATATGCCGCGACTTAACGGCCTTCGTATCGTTCTATGCGTAAAGGGAAAGATCGAGCAGAGAAGGACGAGCGACAGGTGATGATGGCGACAAAAAGTAGGTGATGATGGGGGTGAACTGAGCTGGAATAATGGCGGCGCTTCTGTCTGAGATGGCTCATGCGCTGGTGCAAGACAGAGAGAGAGAGACACACACACGCTCGCGCACTCACTCCTTGCAGAACCCGCCCGCACGCACACGCACACGCATCCCACGCAATGCGCACCGCCCTTTTGCATGTCTCAAAGTTGATCTTTCTGGCGCCTCGCTTCCTCCATTTGCAACTTTGTATTCCATTTCGCACCGAAAAGCGTGTGTTTTGTATTCATTCACGAAGCAGTGGAATTCCAGCGCGTAGGTTTCTAACCAGTGTTCTAACACTCCGAGTTAACAACTCAGGGGAAGAAATTGTTGCAGAGTGTTGGAGCGTGGCAGGGTCCACCTTTGTTCGAGACGTCCAACAACACCTGTGCTTGCAGTAGAACATGATCGCAAGCTCGTAACATTTTTAGACAGATAGCAACAAGTACAACAAGGCAACACATGCACCGGGTTTGACATCGGTATAGACAAATGACGGAGTGGAATGTGGTGTGTGTCAAACCAGCTCCACCCGATTTCGACAAGAGATAACAACGCAGAGCGGAACAGCTGCAACGCAAGCGTCTGCACCAAAGAAGGTCCTTGTCCCTCAACTACACCTGCGATCCGCGCGTAAAGTACGCCTTCATACCGTGCGTCGCCAACTCGTTCTTGGCCTGGGCAAATGTATGTCCCTTCTCGTTGTTGTGCTGCCAGATCAACCTGTAGTACCACAGGTTGCCCAACCCTTGCAGTCCGAACCCTGCCGTCGCGATTGCACCCAAAATGCCCGCCACGATCCTGTGCCCCGCAAACGCCTGGATCGTGTTGATCAACCCTGCTGAACCCGTCGACGGGATCCCCAAAAACACGTACACCGAGAACGCCAGATGGAAGCCGCAGAAGATAAAGTAGACGTAGAAGAACAACGAATGCTCCTTCATCAATCCGTTGTAGATTGGTCTGTACCAGAGCAAGAAGCTGGCGACCGTGATGACGGGCAGATACACGATACCCGAGATCATGTCCTTGCCACCGTCGCTCGCTCCCTGGATCAACAGAAAGATGCACGCTACCATGTTGATCACGAGCGTCAACACGAGCAACAGCCAGAGCTTGTAGAGGTTCTCCATGATCTGCTGGCTGTCCGGCGGGATCTCGGCTTGGATGTCGTGGTAGATGAGAGGGTAGAAGAAGGGCCAGTTGTTTCGACCGTGCTTTTGGATGTGAGCTGCTCGGTTGTCGAGGTCGCGTTCTCGACGCGCGAGCTCCTCTTCTCGACGACGAAGCTCTTCGGCGCGGTTGGCGTCGGAGCGGGAGGGGATGTCGTCGACGGTGCTCGACTTGTACGTGGATCCGACGTCGTCGTCGCCGCCAGAGTACATGCGTGACGAGTCGTTGAGAGCGCCTTGCACGGCTGGATCCGCGAACGGGTTGGCGTCGAGCGCATTGCGATCCGAGAATGGGTCTGCTGGTCGCGACATCTTGTGTGGAAGGCTCGTCGCCGATATGTGGTGTGTATGTGTGTTTGTTTTGTGTGCGCGTGGGCTATCGAGGCTGTAGACTGGAGAGGGTCTGCTGTTCAGTCGTGTCCACTAGGTTATATCACCGCGATGAAGGAGGGGTGTCGAGTGATGTCGAGACGGTGCTGATGGGAGTGACAGCTCGCTAGCTGGTGACAACGTGGAGTCAAGGTATACTGGGTATGGTGACAAAAGGAGAGACCCGCGCCCAATGAGGTGGTCTGAGCTCTGCGTGGAATTTAGCAGGACCCACACCATCTGCAGCCAGAGAACTGTTTCCAGCCCTTAAAAAAGTGGCAGCTCTCATTTACACACAGCCTCCTCGACACGTTCATGTTCTCCTTTTTCCCAGTTGGCTCAACTCCTGTGTCCCGCGTTCGGCACGCTCCGAGTCGCCGACCCACCCGATTTTTAGCGGGAATCTTGCCGATGGACCCCTTGCCAGTGAGCCGATGCGCGTCCAGGGAGCTCTCTGCGCGCTGTATGGTTGATCTGCAAAGTGGTTTTCGTGACCTTCGCGAGGCGCGAAGACAGACGCTCTGAGAGAGAGCCAACACTTTCTCTCCTCTGTCACTAGGAATCACACACATACACTCATACACCTAGACTTTGGCAAAGGTCGGAAGCAATCACTACTTGCACTTCTCACCGCCTCGAAAGCTCACTCGGCCATCTTGCGCACTTCCAGCACTTTAACACCGTGTCAAACGCCCTCTGTCGGAAGAAAAAGGCGCTTGGACTGTGGTCGACCTCACCTTGGACACACACTCTCTCTCTCCACGGCGGCACATCCGACTTGGGTACCACTCAGCTTGCATCATCGACCGCTGCCTCGCTGCAACATCCTTTGTAATCCCGCATTGGAGCGCCACCATTATTCGCAGTTGCTGCACCAAAGCTTGAGCTTGAAGACGCTTTCGCTCAAGAGCCCCACTTCATCACCCTGGCCCTCTCCACGCAGCCGAGCCGCAAGCTCTAGAACTTCCCGCATCGAGTCTATGCTGTGATCGAGCGATCTCTAGAGCAAACCTTGCATTGCATCACTCTCTCAAACTGCACACGCTGCCAGGCTCCGACTCCAGCGCCAGCTCAGCTCAGCCCAGGTTAGTGTGACCATGTCGAGACGCGGCGGCGAGATCGAGTCTTCCAACATTCTCGATGGCCCACGCAAGCGACTTCGGGCTAGCAACAACGCTGCCGCAGATGACGCGTCTGCAGCAGCAGCATCTTCTCCCGCTGGCACATCCGCCTCTGGCTCCGCTTCCGCGAGCACCGCTGGCATGGGCGTGATCGAGCGCAGAATTCACAGCCTCTCGGTGGAGCAGGTGGCGCAGTATGGACAAAAGCTCATGGACACGGTCATGGAAGCCACCGATCCAACCGACGGCGATCCGCTCCACGAGTTCTTCCTCGAGCTTCCGGACGCGCAAGAGTATCCGGACTATTACGAAATAATCAAGCGTCCCATGGCGCTCGAAGAGATCCAGTCCAAGCTCGACCAACGTAGCTACCCTACTCTACCCGACGTCAAGCACGACTTTGAAACCATCTGCAACAACGCAAAACGCTACAATCTGCGCGACACTCCCGTGTGGCTCAAGGCAAAGGAGCTTCACAGTCTCATCAAGATCACTTACGTTCAGATCGTCGAGAGTCTTCCCGAACCAAGCGCTGCCGATACATCTGTTCCCGCAACATCTGCTGCTCCCACCACTGCCTCTGCCGTTGGCGCTCAAGATACTCCTTTGCGTCCCAAACGCATCATGCTCCGAGCCTCAAAGTCACAGGCCAGGCTGAACGATCAGTCACAGCCAAAGTTGGAAGCGCAGGATACCGCCATTCCTCCATTGCCAACAGCATCTCAACCTCAGCTTGCTCAGCAGCAGCAATCGTCCGATTCCAAGAGCTCTCTTCTACAACAGCCCAGCAGTTCGCTCACACCCGCTCGCCAGCAAAGCCAGCAACCCTACACGGCAGCCGGCACGCCCAGCTCGGCCGCAGATGACGACGACGACGCTGATGCCGACGCTGATGACGACGACAACTGGGACGCAGACGGCGATTCTTCCAAGCTTACAAAAGGCGGCCTTCTCGACGGTCGCAAGCGGCCAGGCAAGCGAGGCAAGCGTCTTAAAGCAACCCTTCGACAGCTCGTCTACGACCTCCGTCGTGTCGTTGGTTCGCGCGGCTACCCCCTCGTCCAGAACTTTGACGCTCTTCCCGATCGAGCTCAGAACCCTCAATACTACCAGGTCATCTCCCGACCCGTCTGCTTGCGAGACATCGAACACCGCGTCTACGAAAAGGGCTACATCAACGCGCACGCTCTCTTCACCGATCTCGAGCTCATGCTCAACAACGCCATGTCGTACCACCCTCCCGAGCACCCTGTCTGGCAAGACGCTGCAGAGATTCGCCAGTATTTTGAACGCGAGGCCATCCCTGCGCTCATGCAGGACGGCTTCACGTTGGAAAAGGACGACGTCAGACAGTCTGCGCTGCCTCTCCACCTTGCTGCCAACAGCACCATCGAGGCTCACAAGGCTGCCTACAGGATGATGGCCTCCAAGTTTGCCGCGGGCGAAGGCGCTTCGCAGAGCCCTGAGCCATCCTCTCGCGCCAGACTGGGCTCCGCAGGTGTCGCCGCGTCACCTGCGCTGTCTGCGAATGCAGCCTGGACGGCAGGGTCGCCAGCCGCGTTTGGCTCGCCCTCCCCGGCCTTGCAGTCCCCTGCGATGCCGATGTCGAACGCAAACATTCCTTTGATGGGAGGAGCTCCTGGATCGATGCCCATGTCAATGCCGATGGCGCCGCCCATGTCGAATGTCGGATCTCCGTTCCCCATACCGGCAGGAATGCCGCACATGGGTATGGCAGACTCGCCCGCACGACCTATGCAATTTCCAGGGACGCCGGGCGCATCGCCGCGCAACGTCGCAACACCCGAAGGCAGAAGACCAGTCGGCCGTCCGCCTGGCAAAGGCACTCCCACCCGATCCAACCCCTACCCATTCCTGGAGCGTCGTGTCGGTCCGGGTCGTCCCAAGAAGCACGAAGCTGCAGCACGTCAAGCCGCCATCGCCGCGCACGAGGAGATGCTTCGCAAACAGTCTCTGCAGGACCAACAAGATCAAATGACGCAACAGCAACAGGCTGCTGCGCTCGCCGCGCAGCCCATTCCGCAATGGCAGCAGCAGCAGCTCCTTCAACAGCAACACCAGCAGCAGCTGCTGCTTCAGCGACAGCAAGAACAGGCGGCTCAACAACATCGACAGCAGCAACAGCAGCAGCAGCAACAGCGTCGACAACAGCAGCAGCTTCAGCAGCAACAGCAGGCGCAGCAGCAGCAAGCGTATCTCGAACAGCAGCAGAGACAACTTCAGCAACAACAGCACCCGCACGGACCCAGCCCTTCGCCTTCGCATCAGATGCTGCCGCCCGGTGCACCTGGAGGCCATTCGCCGTTTGGTAGTGGCATGGCTGTTGCAGAGCCGCCGTCACCGGTCAAGAGGAAAGAATCTGTGCTGCCGGCCGAACCGCGCGAGCCACCGCCGTTTGAAGGCTTGGAGAACCGAACCCCTCTGATCAGCAACTTTGCCATCGGGATGGAGGTGGAAGAGCCCGACGGGCAGACACTCGCAGTACCTTCATTGGAGATCAAGAACGGACATGCGACACAGCACACGCTGCAGATCCCACCAAATGCGTCGAGCATCACCATCGTGTTCCCTCTTCGCATGCTGAATAAGAAGCACCAGCCGAAGCTGGAGGAAGCGGCCGCCGATGCCGCAGGTGCCGACGGCGATGTATCGATGGACGACGCTTCCAACGCCGCGACTGCTGCCAACGGTAACCAGGCCAAAGCTGCGCCTCAGACGAACGGCAAAGCAGACGACGAGCAAGCTTCATCGCTGACATGGCCGTGGCAGCCGGAGCTGAGCTTCAACGGTCGAAGCACCGAAGGCAGTTGGACCGCGTCAGAATCGTTCATCGATCCAGCACTTCTCGAAGACGCTGATGGAGACGACGACGACAACGATGAGGGAGGATTCACAACCTCGATCGGCTACTCGTACTGTCAGGTGCGTCTGCTTCCGAGACGCGGGATCAACGTGTTTGAGATCACCGTCAGACCGGATTCGACGTACGCGGCTGTCAAGGGCGTCCCTGCCGAGAGGTACTCCATCTTCTTCTGCTGAAAGCAATACAATGAAAAGGGCGACAAACTTTTAATCGGTATGACTCCAACGCTGTGCTGATAGTGCCTAGCGTGACGTGTGTGTTGTGAGATGAGTTGAAAGATCCGTGTGAGTTTGCAGGGATGAGAAAGTGCAAAAGGACGCGATGTCAGTGGGAGCTCGGAGCCTTTTTTTAGCGCTTCGGAGGCACAGCCTGTGGGTGATGTCGAGCGAGCAGCGGCCCGGGAATTAAAAAAGTGGCCGAGCGTGTTGGAGTTGTCACCATCTCATCCGCCATCTTGTCTTCCGGACGACATCTAGCATCACCAAATCAGACTTGATCTCCCTGTTCGCACTCGTATTCCCTCTTCATTTACTGCCGCACACAATCGCGGACCGTACGACGCTTTCAAGACTGGCAAGGTAACTCTGCTTGCACCACCTTCCGCTGTTCGCAACCACCAATTGATCACCATGAATCACGGCGGGATGGACCATGGCGGGATGGACCACGGCGGTATGGGTCATGGAGGTATGGACCACGGCTCCACATCCCACTGCAGCATGAACATGGTCTGGAACTACGACACCACCAACCTGTGCATCCTCAGCTCCTCGTGGCGAATCACCACCCCCTTCTCCCTCTACCTCTCGCTCTCCATCATCGCTCTCTCCGCCATCCTGTACGAATACCTCCGTCTGTACATCCGACGACTCGACTCGAAACTCGCCCGTTCCTCCATCAACTCTCTGTCCCCAACGCATCGACGTCGTGCATCTCTTCTCCCCACATCTTCATCCCCCAGCAACAGCAGCGGTGGTGGCAGTTCGGGGATATCCGACCGTCGTGCTAAACGTCGTTCCTCCAACAGCAGCGATTCCCTCGCAAATGGCAGGGATCGATGGGTGAAACCACTAGAGACAACGAGGAGAATGCAGATATGGAGGTCGACGCTGTACGCCACTTCGATGGGCGTCAGCTTTCTGTTGATGTTGATCAGTATGACTTTCAACGCCTATGTCATCGGTGCGATCGTCTTTGGTAAGTTCATTTGTCGACACACGATTGATGGAAGAGAGGATGATGTAACTGACACCCAAGGGTATGATGTTTTGTTCGTGGGGAATGACAGGTGCGGGGGTGGGTCATTACCTGTTCAACAGAGATGTATCTTCCAACGTTGGTGTTGTCGACGATCAGGGTCTTGCCTGTCACACGTAAACTGCATTTTCGCAATCAATCAAGTCGTATCGAAACACTCTTCCCTCACTTGCAGTCTGATCCCACGCGCCTTCGACAGACATGACTTCATTGGAATCGCTACCAGCTAGTACTTGGCTCTAGGAGCATACAACGCAGTCGTAGCATCATCATGCTTGGTCCTCACCACCTTGACCGCCTCTGCATACACCACCTCCTTATTGCTACCCCATGCATTCATCTTTGCCTTGACCTTCAATTTCTCCGCCAACTGCAAGGCCTTGTCCAACGTATCTTTGGGACTGTCGCTGAGGACGTCTACAAATCCTTCTTCCAGGGCCTCCTTTGCGCTGAATCTGTGACCTTCGAGTACGACCTTGCGCATGGTTTTTTGGTTTTCGATCTTGCTCTTCAACGTAGCCTGCAGGCCGTGCGGGAGGGGAGCGCCGAAATCGATTTCGTTCATGCACATGTAGCCTCTCTTGCTGTTCATGACGCGGTAATCGTGTGCGCAGGCGAGACCGAACCCGGCTGCGAAAGCGTGACCGTTGACGGCGGCGATGGTGGGGATGGGGAAGGTGAGGAGTTTCTCGTAGAGAGCGTTGAGATGGGTGTCGAAGAAGTTGGGATCTGCGATGGCGTTTTCAAAGTCGAGACCGTTGGAGTAGATCTTGGCACTGTCCGCAGTTCCACCAGTTGAAACGAACGCAGCACCGAGGGAAGACTCTCCAGAGGAGAGCATGTCGTTCCAGCCCTGTTCGACGTGCTCGAGAGCAGGGAGTAGACCCTCGGCGATGAAGGTGTGCGTGAGCCGGTTGTCCGGCGTCTCGTTTCCGAGCATGGTGAGCACCCAGATGCGCGCGGATCCGTCGAACTCGAGCTTGACGAGCGGCGAATCGTCGGATGGGAACTGACGCGTGTAGGACTGCATGGTTGCGATAGGAGCGGTAGGGTCGTACTTGGGTACCTTGTCGAACTCAAAGAGCGTGGCTGCGTTTCGGATCGTGTGACTTGCACGAGTCTGGGATGGCCTGTTCCAGGGTCGATGTGCGATGAAAGTGGTCGATAGGATGGATGTCTTGCTGCAGAGTAGATTGAGGGTACGCAGAGAAGAAGAGGCAGAGATCAAGGACGATCGAAACAGCATCGGTGCACTGGCGATGATGGTCGGGAGGATCGTGCGGGGTAAAGGACGAGGAGGACCAAGCAAGCGTGAAACGTGCGGCAATATCTAGCGGAGTCCGCGGTTCGGGTCGTTCGGCTAGAAATTTGGCATTTCAGCCGGAAGCGCGCAGCTGTGCTCGCAGAGCTGTCTGTGCGAGCTCGACTATCGGCCGTCACACTTTCGAACGGAAATGTTAGAGTGGTACGGCATTCACACCGGGCTTGGCTGAGTTGTGGACCCTTGATAACGACAAAGAGTGTTACTTCGCAGCATTGGACGTCGAGCACAGCTCCCGCTTCCGTCTTGTAACCATCATCAGCATCTCACCCAGCAGCATGTCAAATCTGAATCCAGAAGAGTACGTCGACATATCGACCATCGGCATCGATGCTGTTCCTGCGAATTCCGCACCGCTGCCTTCTTCCAGCGACAAAGCCACCGTCAGCTACTGGCTAGCTACCAACCCGCACAACCTCCACGCTGCTACCATCGATCGTCTGCCTCCGAATTCAGACGTCGTCATCATCGGTTCTGGTATAACCGGTGTGTCCACCGCCTACCATCTCGTCAATGCATCCGGCCCATCCATCAGCTCCATCACCGTCATCGAAGCGCGTGCTTTCTGTTCGGGTGCGACGGGCAGGAATGGAGGGCACCTGACCGCCGCCTCTGCGTTGGCGTACACCGACCTTGCTGCCAATCCGAACCATCTCCTTGGAGCCAGGATCCACAGTCTGAATGCCGAGGATGTCAAGGTTGAGGCTGCCAAAGTGGTGGAGGACATCCTCGCGTTCGAGACCCATACGGCGGATGCTATTCGCGAGATCATCAAGAAAGAGCATGCAGAGGAGAAAGTAGGATTCGCAGACGAGAAGAACTGGCATCTCTGCTTTGATCAGCGCGAGGAGGATGCTTTCGAGCACTCGCTCGCACAGGCAGCTGAGCATGCCGGGTTGCACAAGTACGTCGATCAAGTTCGTCGTGTACCGAAGGACGAAGTCGATCAGCGGATGAATAGCCCTGCAGGTATCAAGGCGGTATACGAGATTCCAGGAGCAACCTTGCATCCTCGCTCGCTCGTAACCATCCTCTTCCAAAGCGCGCGAAGCATCGCCGCCTCCAAAAACATCGAACTCAATCTGATCACCGATCTACCCGTCCTCAACATCACCTCCTCACCAAGCGGCGAAAGCATCTGCACTACATCCCACGGAGATATCCGCGCAAAGTACGTCGTCCACTCCACCAACGGATACGCCTCCCACCTCCTACCCCATCTCAGCTCCAGCGACACTGGAATCATCCCGACGCGTGCACAGGTCGTCGCTGTCGCACCCACCTCTGGCGAGCACCTGTGGGGCATGGGTCTGTCCGCCGGTGGAGGCTACGAGTACGGCCATCAACGACCGTCCTCTGAATCTGATACCCCTCTGTACATCTTCGGTGGAGGCAGAGAGTACGCCACGGGAAGAGAATGGGGTGTGGCAGATGATACGACTGTCAACCCTGAGGTGTCGGAATTCTTGCATCCGTATCTGGCCAATGTTTTCCCTCAAAGTTATGGGGAGGATGTGAGGAGCGAGTGGACGGGGATCATGGGGTATACGCGAAGCAAGGATCCGCTGGTCGGGCCGGTACAAGCTGAAGGGAGAGCGGGGAAGGAGTACGTCGCAGCAGGGTATAGCGGGCACGGTATGACGAGGGCGTTTGGGTGTGCGGGCGTGGTGGCGGATATGATTGTGGCGGATGCGGGGACGGGAAGGTGGCGGAAGAGGGAGGGGTTCCCAGAGTGTTACCTTACTGAGGAGGCGAAGGCGCTCCTGAGTGGAACCAGTTTGGACAAGGATGGATATACGGATGGCGACAAAGAGAACGATACCGGTCTGCCGGAGAAGGATGCGCCTTCAGGCGGCGGCTGCTGCACCATCGCATAATTTGTTGGGGCCCAGGGGCCACTCATTTGAGCATCGCAGGTCCGGCCAGTCAGAAAAAGGTCGGATGTCAGTGCTGAGTCTGTGGACATGTCACGATTCAGCAGAGTTCAAGTGGTCGGGTCAGGCAAGATATAGCGAGAAGGGATGCTTGTGAATCGAGCATGATGATTGCATTCGGTGATGTGGATGATCGGAAAGTGAAGTGATAAGAGCGAACGATCACGCTCATTTGTGGGAAATGCGACCACCTGGAAGGCTAGAGATCAACTACTTTGTGATAGCACATCAGCATTCTCTGTCATGCCATTTCAACAGCATCGCCATCGATCGCCTTCTCCGATCTGCTCTTTCACCGTTCACGGTACATCCTCCTTGACGTGGATGTGCAACCACTTTGTGCAGAGCACCTTGTCCGTCTGGCGATGATGCTCAGTATCAATATCCCTGCCTTTCCCGTCTTCGTCCGAGACCCAGATCCTCCAATCGTTATCGTATTTGTGCTGCAACGAGATTTTGAAGCATCCCTTGGCGCGGTCGAAGTCGGAGTAGGTCATGGAGACGTCGCCGAAGTTCCAGGTGAGGGTGAAGGGTTGGGTGGGATCGCGTGTGGTAAAGTCTGAGGAGCGAAAGTGGTCAGAGAGACTGAAGAAAAGAAAGCGGGGAATAAGAAGAAGGAGGGTTGGGGCTTACCGAGCTTGTCACCGTTTTTGATGAGAAAGTGGTCATCCGGTTGAACTTTGCTATTGCCGTCGAGGGTGGCGTTGACGATGCTCATGTCAGAGTACCACATGGTGAAACACGGCCACTTGGGATCGCTTCCGGACGGACCGGAGACGGATTCGCAGTGTTTGCTGTAGAGATCGTAACGAGGGAGCAGCTTGGTGTACGACTGGCAGCCTTGTACATGTGCCATCGATGGAGCACCCCATGCTTGAACGACTTCGGTTTGGGAGAGAATAGTGAGAGCCGTGGCTATGATGGTCCCGATGGAGAGTTTCATCTTGTCCAAAAGAGTACGGTCTTGGGAAGAGCAATGCTGAAGCGGGTCACAATGTTTGTGGCGGTAGGTGGAAGAGAGGCGTAATTTTGGACTTATACGAACATTGTTCGAGATGATACCGAGCCGAAGGTGAAGTAGCCAAGGGCCAATGGAGTTGCCACTGGCGCTGCAATGAGCTCACATGAAGTCCCACCCCCCACTTGTTGACTTGCCACTTGCCGAACAACGGTGGACTCGGTCTCGTCGGTTGATGGATCTGAAATGAACTTGACCTTGGCGGAGACCGCCTTGACACAGTGTGCTACCCCACCAACCAAATTTGGATCTTCGCATCAGGATTTGAGCATTCTCACAAAGCTGCGTTCTCGTCCACCACAGTCAGCCAGGACCGGGCCGTGAGAGTCGCCAAGATTCATCTTATCTAACACCCTCCCGACAAGAACACCAAGTTCATCCCTCGCACATTGTCTCTTCTGACCCATAGCATCTTTGATCTTTCTCCCCGAACAATGGCGCACAATTCACTCATCGTAACATCCGCACTGACACTCATCGTCATGTCGCTTCTCCCACCCGTGCTCTCAGTCAGCAAAGTCTTCGGTCTCGGTCCCGGCCCACAGATCGTATCCGATCAATTCCCGTCTCAGTTTGCCTACCCCCTAGACCAGCAAGACGCCAGCTTCGCATGCTCGCCCTTCACGCCTCTCTTCATTGATGGTCCCATCTTCGTCTCTCGCACAGCGCGCATTGGTGCTGGCCCTGAACCCCAATTCCAGGTCTACGGTGCCTCTCTACGACATACTCTGATCGAGCCTTGGTTGGAGCCTGTCAACATGACCGATCAGATTGTTCTTGCCGACTCCACCGCGAAAGGTAAGCACTTTTGCCCTTTTTCCAGACTCTCACTGAAAGCAGTACTGACAGCCACCATCGGTGTTTGTCCGGGTAGCTTTTACGATGAACGATCCCACCGTTGCATTTCAGATCACATTCCTCGAGTATTCGGGTGTCAAGTTCACATACTCCAACTACGATCCAGAGACGCGATGTTTCGACGTTGCGCTGAAGCGGAAGTGGAAGTCGAAATGGAGATTGACGGTCGGAGAGACGCCCGAGGCGAAGGATCTCGATACTCTGAACAGCTTGAACACGGGAACGAAGTTTTGTAAGGACAATCTGGTTATTCGGTTGAGTCGACAGCCTTTGAAGAGATACTAGCGACCCAGGTGGGCGCGCCATCGCAACTCTTTCCCACTTCGATCTTGACATCGTCACCTCATTGCACGTTTTGGGGCAGATGGGTTGCAATGAAGGCTGTCGAAGTGATGTCGATCAGAATGAAAATGATTGCAATACAGCACGAAAGTGTTTGCGTGCCCTACAGTGTTCAAAGACGAAGTCCGGCTCGTTGTGCCAAGTGGATGTTGCCGGTGGAAGCTAGCGAAGGTACCGTGAAACTCTGCATATTTTGGCCAAGACCGACAACGGTGGGAAACACTCATCGCGGTTTGCCGATCCAAGACGAGTGAGCCACCAATTGGCCGCCAGTCTCCCCACTCGGAAGTGGGCTTATACTACCTCCCACAAGGTTACCCACCAAGCGTACATTCAGCGCGACTTCAGAGCGAGATCTATCATTTCCGTACTGTCAACACATAGCCATGCCCCTTTGAATGCCTCAGCTCCTCGCTTGCCTACGACCAATTTAAAGAGCATTCACTGCCTTTGTTCCAGACCAAGAGACACTGCATCCAGTAACGACCATGATCCTGTTCTTTAAAGTTGTCATGTCGTACAGCGCCAAAATGCTGCTGACGATGGCGCTCGTCTCCTTCGTCCACTGTATTGTGGAAGAAGAACCTGCTCCCTCTACTGGTCGCGGAGGTGGTGGAGGAGAAGAGGAAGAAGGCAGTCCTGGCGGAGCCAGAGGCAGCAGCACCGGAAGTAGCAGCATGTTCGGATACGTCCCCTTCACCAATGCAGACACTCTCGGTCACTACTACCCCAGCACCTACTGCGACATCACTCCTCTCAAGGTCGACTCCAAAGAATTCGACAAACGTTGTGGACCTGCATCCGATCCCAAATGGCCTTGTTTCTCGCATAACGGTGAGAGCACGATGCAAATGGTCACGGTTGAACCTTGGACGAGTCCGCTCAACATGTCGGATGAGATCGTGCTCAAGGACGATCAAGCCATGGGTAAGTTGCCGTTTTCCTTTCCTCTACCTCCACTGTGAAAATGGTCATTGACCAAACTCAAATCTTCCTTTTGGTAAAAGAGTTCACCCTGAGAAACGCAACCGATGAGTTCACCATCGAGTATGCAACCGCACGCTATCCCAAATTCAGGTTCTACGGCTACGAACCCACCACGGGCTGCTACAAAATCCACCTGAGCGGTACCGAACACGGTCGCATCCACGTCACCCTGACGGAGGACGGCGATGCAGAAATCGATACGAAGAACGTCAGGGAGACTGGAAAACGTCTTTGCAGCAAGTGGATTTACATCGGAACGAGGTGGCGTGATACGATCACTACGATGGCGGAAGACGACGGACGGGGAATCTAGGCTGCATTTCTGCACGGCGAGACCCTGATCGCCACCCTTCGCCGCTCGAATGCTGTCATCGCTGATATACAGAGTAGCTCAAGCGATGATGTGAATGAGAGTTCGACATCGTTACCACCTTTCAATTCTTCCTTTGACGCTCTGCAAGCTCTATGATGAGGCGAGAAGAAGGACGAAGAGAGCTCAAGGATTGTTTCAACTTGTCTCTCACGGAGACACACTCCTTTCTGAAACCATCAAAGGATGAATAAGATCAACATTGGAACGACAAAATCACTGACAAGGTTTTTCAAAGCTGAGAGCGTGCCAGAAGCACGAGCTGGCACGGAAGTACGACCCCACATGTGTCCGCACAAGAAGGCGAAGTACACCTGAATCCCTCTCTACTTTTCGTTCCGATCGGCAAAGTTGAAAGAATCATCTAAATCCTCCTGCATCAATTCAGCGCAGTTGTTTCTGTCCCAAGTACAACCAGTTCGGCCTCTGTTGTGTCAAATCAGCGGATCAGTGAGATGCTATCATCGACGTGCGTTTCAAGGCTGATACGTACCCGGCCTTGCAGCAATACTGTCCAGGGCTACAGTCGCAGCCCCCGGCCATCGCCATAGGAATGACAGCGAGAATAGCGAGACAGACGATGGCGAGCTTCATACTTGTTGAATCGGAGATCTGGTGAAAGAGGTATCTTGACAAGAAATTGGAAGGCGATGTAGATTTAAGAAAGGTGATGATCTGCTCGTGCTACTTATGCCTTTTGCGTGAGTGGACGAGGCTCAGCAGCCAGGGTCCATGCACAAGCCAGCGTGGCAAAGTAGGTGGGTGGGTGGGTGGGTGAGGGAAGTGTATTTGCAGCGAGCGGCGTGG